>NW_020954623.1:195662-228461 GCF_900497805.2 Vombatus ursinus | reverse complement strand
AGAAGGAGAAGGAGAAGGAGAAGGAGAAGGAGAAGGAGAAGGAGAAGAAGGCGATGCAAGAAGATGGAAGAAGACAGAAGAGAGGAGGAGGAGAAGAAGGAGGAGGAGGACATGTGGGTGATATAGTGGAGTAAGAACTGGACTTGGAGTCCATGACCTGATCCAAAGTCCAGCTCTGCACCTTGCTCTTAGGGTAATCTTGGCTTTAGCTTCCCTAAATGGATAAAAGAGGGCATTGGATTATTCGACTTTCAAACTCCAAAGCTATGATCCTACTACTAATTTCTCTCATTTATTTTAACCAATAGCATTTATTTAATGTCTGCAATACATCAGGCACTGCACTAGGCACTACTAAGAATACAAAGATAAAAATGAAACAGCTTTGCCCTCAAGGAGTTTGAATTCTATTCCGAGAAACAATATTTACTAATTAGTTTTCAGGTTACATCTCCTTTTGTTCCTTTACAGCTATTTTCTTCAATACAACAATTTCTTGAGCATCCTCTATGTACAGAGAACTGTTTGGGCATGAGATAGAAACTTTAGCTGAGACTGTCCCTGCCTTCATGGAACTAATCTCTAACTCCTTCTTTTCCTCCTTTTCTTATAGATTTCTGTTTCTCCTCCACTTCCTCTATCTCCATTCTTTTCTCCTTCTCCTCCTGTTCCTCCTCCTCCTTTTCCTTCTTCCATCATTATCCCTACTACTTGATGCCCAACTGGGCATACACTCAACTAGGCATTGGAAAGAGAAAATGGAAAAGTAAGACTTCAGAACAATTGGAATAAAACAGATTTCTCTTCAGCTGGTCCAGCCCTGACTCTTCACATTAGTTCCCTGTAATTCTTTCATCTGAATGAAGCATTTTTTTTTCACTTTCCCCTCTAGACTTTTCAAAGAATTGAGCTTGAGACCTTCGCTTGTTATTTAAATCACTGATCTCTATCCTTAAGCTTGCTATCAATAGCCATTAACCCCATAGGCTGGGAAGATTGGAAGGAGGAGAGGCACCATTTGCGAAATCCTTAGAAGGTCTGTTTGAAGAAGCAAAACTCCTCTGGAGGACATATTGTAGATAGAACCAGAGACCTTCACTGAAATATTACCCCACCCCAGTCTGTGACACTTAAGAACGTTTGACCCTCTTCCCTCCCCTGCCTTGCTACCACTTTGGTTTAGAGGCCCTCATTACCTTTCACCTAGATTATTCCAATAATCTCTGAATTAGTGACCTTGCCTCAGGTCTCTCCCCATTCCCATCTTAATCCAGCCTAGTTAGTCAGTCAATAAACATTTATTAAGAATCTACTACATATGTGCTGGGCACTGTGTTAAATGCTGGGAATACAAAGAAAGGTAAAAGACAACCCCTGTGCTCAGGAAGCTCATGAAGGAGAAAACATACAAATAACTGCACAAATAAGTTATAGACAGGATAACTTGGAAATAATAACAAAGGGAAGATGCTAGGATTAGGAGGAATCCCACCCACAGCTGCCAAAATAATTTCTCTTAAGCTTAGATGTGACCAAGTGACTTCCCTACTCAAACAACTCCATGGCTTCCTGTGGCCTCTAAGACAATATATAAGCTTCTCTGTTTAGCTTCTAAAACCCTTCAAAGCTTGGTCCCAGCCTATCTTTCCAACCTCACTGGAAATCACAATATATTACAAAGATTAGACATTTTGACCAGATTGGATTTATACCTGAAATGCAGCATTTGTTAATTACTAAGAAAACTATAAATTTAATTAACTCTGTTAATAATAAAAGTCAACAAAAATCATAAGGTTGTATTAATAGATTCAAAAAATATTTTTGACAAAATGTATTTCCCATTGCTGTTAAAAAAAATACCTAGAATACATAGGAATAAGCGTACCTTTCCTTAAAATAATAAATAGTACATATCTAAAACAAAGAGCTGCCATCATATACAATGGAGATAAACTAGAATCCTTTCCAATAAATTCAGGGATGAAACAAGGATACCCATTGTCACCACTTCTATTTGACATAGGACAAGAAATGCTGGCTCTAGTGATAAGAAATGAAGAAGAAATTGAGAGAATTAACAGAAGTGAAAAGGAAACAAAATGACCACTTTTGCAGATGGTATCATGGATCACTTAAAAGACTCTAAAGAGTCAGCTAAAAAGTTTATTGGTACAATTAATAACTTCAGCAAACTTTCAGGATGTAAAATAAAAATCCACATAAATCATTAATGTTTCTCTTTAATACCAATAAAACCCAGTAGAAAGGGATAGAAAGACAAAATCCAGTAAAAATGACAATAATATGTATAATATACTTGGAAGTCTCCCTACCAAAAGACTCAAGAACTATATAACTACAACTACAAACCACTATTTAGAGAAATAAAGACACACCTAAATAATTGGAAAATATTAATTGCTTATGGGCAGGATGAGTCAATATAGTAACAATGCTAGTAGCACATAAATTGATTTACTTATTCTATGCTGCCATACTAATCAGACTACTCTATAGAACTAGAAAAAAATAACAAAATTCATATGAAAGCAAAAAAGGTCAAAATTCTCATGGGAAATAATGAAAAGAAATGGGAACAAAGAAGGCCTGACAGCGCAGGATTTCCAACTACAGTGCAAAGCAGCAATTCTCAAGATTTGATACTGGTTTAAAAAAATAGAGAGATCGTACAGAAGAAGTACACACCAGACAGCAGTAGATGAGTCTCCCACCTGGGACCTCAGCTACGGGGACATTGATTCACTCTTCACAAAGACTTCCCAGGAAACTGGACAGCAGGATGGGAAAAGTTGGATTTGGACCAGTACCTCAACCCCTGAGTTCCAAATGGACATGTCACCTAAGTACAAAAGGTCCCATTATAAACAAATTAGAACAAATGAAAAAAAACCTCAAATATTTGCATAGAAGAAAAGTTTATGAACAAACAAAGTATTGAGAGGATCACAGAGGATAAAATGAGAAATTTGATTATATAAACTTAAAAAAAGTTTTGCACAAACAAATATGATCTAGTTAAGATGGAAAGGGATGCATTCAAAGGGAAAAAAGTCTTTGTAGCAAGTTTCACTGATTAAGTTCTCACTTCCAAGACATAGAAAGAAATGATTCAGATTTATAGGAATAAAAGTAATTGCCTGGTTGAAAAATGGTCTTAGTATACGGACAGGAAGTTCCCAAGGGAATAAATTTAGGCTATCTATGAAAAAGATGCTCCAAATCACTACCAGAGAAATACAAATTAAAGCAATTATGAGATTCTACTTCACACCCATCAGATCGACAAATAGGATTAAAAAAAAATTTAAAAGGAAAGTGACACATGTTGGAGGGGCATGCAAACAATTAGATACAACCAAGATGTATATGGAAGAGATGGAAGATAATGGGGAGGCCACTAAGCTGGGAATGGGGAAAGAGGAAAAGGGAGACTAAGAAACTTCCTTCAGAAGGTGTGACTTGAACTGAGTTTTGAAGGAATCCGGGAAGTGGAGGTTGAAAAGGGAGAGCATTCCAGACATGGTGAGGAGCTAGTACAAAGGTACTCCATTGGAGGAAATGGAGTCACATTGACTAGATCACAGAGTCGGTGAAGAAGGGCTAAGTGTAAAAAGACTGGAGAAGTAGGAAGGGCCCAGGATGAGAAGGCCTTAGCTGCCAAAAGCCTTCTGACTTCTTCTCTCTTCGTTACCTATGCAATGGCGTCGAAGTTCCTTAGTCTGACTTTCAAGCCCCACTCCCCACTCTACTTGTCAGCTTCTTCTCATACTGGCCACCCTCTCAACTTTGAGGCCTCAGTACAACCGGATGAGTCCACAGCCCCCAAAGATACTCTATGATTGCTGCCTTTGAAGCCTTGTGCACTGTTTTCCACAGCCACCGTATTGTCTCCTCCCCACTTCCTGCGGTAATCTGTCTACTCCGACAGCTCTTCAAGGCCAAGTTCGAATGCCACATCCTCTAGGCAGCTTTCACTTATCCCTGCTAGTTGCAAGTGGCATCCACATCCTTTGATCTCCCTGTCCTTAGGATGCATGGGAATCCCAATTGATTTTTCTGGCTTATCTCTTCCCTCTCCAACCCATCCTCCATGCAGCTGAAGAAATGATTTCCCTAAAGTGCAGATCAGCCCAGTTACCTCTGCTATTCAATACACTTCTAGGATCAAATATAAAGTCCTCAACTTAGCATTTAAAATACTTCACAACTTGGCCACACACACTTGTCCAGTCATATTACACACGACTCCCCTCTCCAAACTCTCCAGTCCAGTTAATCCATCCTTCTTGCTGGTGCTCATGCATGCCATTCGTCTCCCACCTCTATCTTTGCCCTAGCTGCCTCCGTTATGGAATCCATGCCCTCCTCACCTCCATCTCTTGGAATCTCTGGTATACTAAAAGTCACAGGTAAAATGCCCTCTTCTTCATGAGGCCCTCCATGGACCCTCCAGTTGCTCATTTCTTTCCTGCCAAGGTTACCTTGTTTTAACATCATGCACATAGTATCTCTCCTGTTATAATATATGCTCTCTGAGGGCAAGAGTTCTTTGGCTTTGGCTTTGTATCCCAAGCACCTAACAAAGGTCCTGGCCCATGGTAAGTTGTTTACAAATGCTTGGTGATTGATACTTTTTTTTTCCTTTTCCATGTTTACCATATTTTAATTGATGATATGAGAAGCAGGATGGCATCAGTGGGAGATAGCTGGCCTTTAGGTCAGAAAGACCTGGGTTTTTGACAGTCTTACCTTGATCAAGTCATTTCACTCTCATCATTCTGGGCAAGTCTCTAACACTATAAATTACTGAACAGTTGGAGATCTGCATTGGTAGATAGAGTTTTCACACGAGAAGTTCACCCCAATGAAATCACAAGTCCAGAACACACTCCCCAACACAAAATAGAACAAGTCCTAGGAGAGAGTAGCTCCTTTTCACAGGCCAAAAGTTGAGCCCTGAAAACTTGTAGTTTCCTCTAGGTACTGTTTCTCTGTCCTGTTTTGCTTTGTTATCTTTGGCAAGGATAGTTTTAACCTCACTACTCTGCCAGTCCATGAGCATCATCCGAGTAGTCACAGGAAGACAAAGCTGAGGCCTGAGAGCCACTCCATTTCTCTTAGTGATGCTAAGTCATCATCATTCATCTTCCAAATTGGCATCTTCCTCCAAACACATTCATGAGACGGTTGAATGTCGACTCTACTGAGAATCAGTGTTTTTTTTAAAAGACGTCTCCTCCTACTCCACTGATTCCAAAGCTAATCTGAAAAAAGGGAGAGAGAATCTGCTTGGTTGTACTTCTGGAGGCCGAGGTTTGGGAAAAAAGCAGACATTGAAATGCATGAGGAGAAATGCATCTGAAAACATAAGCTTGAAATTTCATTCTGTAATGAAACAAATGCCAAGCAGAGGGAAAAATTCTAATCGCATATACAGAGATCAAGAAAGTATTGCATTTCTATGTAAAACAAACTGATTTCTTGCAACTTGGAAGGAAATTAGAATTATTCATTCATAACCGCAGAGATAAGAGTTTTTTTTTTTTCCTACAGCAGTCAACTAATCCCTATTTTCATCACTACTTAGAAGAAAGAAGTAGCCAAGCTGCTTCCTTTAGGGACATTACACATCCCGGTTGAGGTGGGAGAGGACAGATTTCACACTGACAATGAAGCTTTTTACAAAAAGAGGGAGGGAGAAAAAGGTGCTATCAATTACTATGAGCTAAAATTAACTTGTCCCAGATCCGGTCTGGAAGAAATAAAACTGGATATAATCTCCCCTATTGTTCACCATGACGTGTGCAAAAGAGAAACAATGAAAGTTTCATGAAATTGGAAACCATCCTTGGGTGAATCCCCTCTCCCTGGGCCTCAGTTTCCGCTTCTGTAAAATGAAGAGATTGGACTCAATAATTTTGGAGATCCCTTCCAGCCCTTTGAACCCTAGCCAATGATCCAAGATTTGAAGCAAAAGCCAGAAATGTTGTACACCCCTCCCTATAATGATATTCTGTGAATCTGTGTCCTGGATCAAGATTTTAGTCATCGTGATTCTCAACTTGAGTTTGCCAATAGTTGCCTCAAATCCCTCCCCTTGACTCTTCTGGGATAAACACTCACGACCATACCCAGTGATGTTTTGTCCTCCAAAGAAAGGTACCTCTTTTTCAACTCAAGAGGCTGAAAATGCCACAGTTATCACAGCCACCTGTACCAAGTTTTAAAACATACAAAGTGCTGCTGATCTATTATCTTTTCTGTAGCTATTCTCGACCTGCTGACTGTGCTCCATATGCAACCCCCATCTCCCCCTTCCCTGACTTTGTACTAGCTACGTCCCCCATTCTACAGATGGACTGTCTCCTCACCCCAGTTTCATATAATTTTGTTATTTAGTCATTTCAATCACGTCCAACTCTTCATGACTCCTTTGGGGTTTTTTCAGCAAAGACGCTGGAGTGGTTTGCCATTTCCTTCTCCAGCTCATTTTACAGATGAGGAAACTGAGGCAGAAGGGTTAAGTGACTTGTCCGGGGTCACACAGCCAGTAAGTGTCTGAGGCCACATTTGAACTCAGGAAGATGAGTCTTCCTGACCCCAGGCCCAGTACTCTATCCATGTGCTAACTAGCTAACTAAGCTTCCTTCAAAGTTTACCTCAAGCATTACCTTCTACTTGAACCCTTTCCTGATTCTTCAAGCTATTAGTGCCCTCTACCCCACCAGAATTACGTTGTATCTACTTTGTGCATTTTTGGTGTATGCCTATATATTATCTTCCCCATCACAGAATGGAAGCTTCACAGGGGAAGGGACTTTGTCGTTTTTGTCTCTATAACTCCAATACATGGAATAAACAAGCATTTCTCAGGTTCTTACATGTTAAGTAAAGGAGATATAAACTATGCTAAGTAAAGGGGATATAAAGAAAAGAAAAGTGTCTGGCACACAGTAGGTGCTCAATAAATGTTTGTGGAATCTCATTTGAGCCTCACAACAACCTGAGGAAGTACGTTGGAGTTAATTGTCACCATTTTTAAGGATGAGCAAACTGAGACCCAGTAAGGTTATAGGACATCCTCATCATTAAGTAGCTGGTGAATATCATCGGAGGGACTCTGGCCTAGGACTTTCTTACTTCAAATCCATCACACCTTCTACTATGCCATCCTGACTCCTCTTCTACAGACTGATAGGAATTTTCAGCTACTGTATTTTTTTTCAACCCATGAGAGGTGGCCAGAACAATCACCTCTGGTTCTCAGGCAGAAGCATCATACGTATGCTAATGACTTTAAAAGTCAACCTAATCAGACAGAGCAAAGCAGTCTGACTACCTTTAAGGAGGAGTGGGCCCTGCCTCAAGATCTCAGATAACCTCCTGACTCAGGAATAATGTAAAAAGACAGCTCTGCGAGAATTGCTGATTGTTTTATGTTTGACTTAAATGCAAATCAGCAAAGGTTTGTTCAAAGATGGAGGAATAGAGTGGATTTTCTTGTGAATGATCTGAAACTTCCTGGAGCTGATATATTCATCCCAGTAGGTAGGAAAGCTTTTGGGGACAGCTGGAATTGGTCCAGGGTTATTTTGAGGAAATGAAAGTGACCCACTTATTACAGCTTTGAGGTGTCCATCAATTGATTCCTCTAGATACTGGGGAGGAGGTGAGGACACTCACCTTCCAATGGAAAGTGAATCCATTTCTTCTGGTGATTCCAACTTGAGAATTACTCTTAAATTACTCCAATGAAAAAAACGGAAAATTTCTCCAACACCTTCCATGGCTTTCACAGTTTAAATAGAAGCATTCTCCTTGTGATCAGAGACTAGAGCACATTGGTCTATCAGAAAGATGAATACGTATGAGGTATGAAGAATAATTGGATAATGAAGATGTTACCCAATAAATAATTGGATAAATAAAGAATAATAGATAAGGAAACTCCATCTCCCTGATGCAGATTGACACCTTCTCTGAAACCTATGCTTTTAGAGAATTGTCTAGGTCACTGAGAGGTTAAATGATTTGCTCAGCATCACAAAGCCAGTATGTGTCAGAAGTGGGCCCTTGAATCCAGGCCTTCCTGGCTCTTGGCTCGTTATCTGCTCTGCCACTCTGCCTCTCTCATACAAGAAGAATGACCAATAATAGGAACATAAAACTTAGTTGGCTAGTTATCTCTTCTTGACTCAATGAAAACACTCAAGAGCGTTGGTTATATCTCCAGTGGAAACTGTATTCTCCTTCTCCAATCCATCTTTCCCATGTTGCTTAAATAAACTTCCTGAGACATGGATCTGACCATGCCCAAGTCAACATGTCATTCCACTGCTCAAAAATTTTTCATAATTCCCCATTGACTTAAGATAAAGTATCAACTCTTTACTCTCGCATTGAAGGTCCATTATGTTGTTGTTTGTCCTTTGTGCTCAAAAAGGACTAGATGATATCACACTATCAGGGTGAATGTACAGTGTCCAACTGTGGCTGATCATGCCAATATGAGCTTGGAAGGCTATACCACAGGTCAGGCAAAAGTAGGCCATATGACCATTTGGGATAGAGGTGTCGGAATTTGGGCGACTCACATCTCTTTTCAACTACCGCAATTCTGCTTTGTTCATAGAGCACAGAGCTTCTTTGATGTGGGAGTGCCATGCTGGACAGTCCTGTGCCAGTGGCTCCCATGTCTCATGGTTGATACCAAAGTTCTTGAGAGCGTCCCTCTATCAAGTCTTCTCTTCATAAGGTTTGGAATCGTCATGGTGAAGGGCTTAAAGTTGGTGCTAAATGAGTAGTTGAAGAAAATGGAAATGATGTCTAGCCTGAAGAATTAAAGACTGGGGTTAGAGGGTAGACTCAGGAACTGTCTGCAAATGCATGAAGGGCTATGGCCTGGACAGGTATTAGATCTGTTTTATTTGACTCCAGAGGGCAAGAGGAAAAAGTATAGGTCGATATTGCAAAAAGGCAAATTGAGGCTTGATGTCACAAAATGCAAATCCAAAAGAGGAATGGACTTTAGTCTATACTCACTATGACCAAGCTGTGCTGCCCTGCTTGCGGTTCATCAAACATAGCGATACATCCTCCATTCTCATGCTTCTGCACTGGGTGTCTCCAATGTCCAGAATGCATTCCCTCCTCACCTATGACTCAGTGAGATTTGGCTCCCTCCTGACGACACAGCCTTCCTGCAACTCTTTCTAGTATTGGCATGCCTCTTGACTCACTGGTCTAATGAATAAATGAATGAAAAAATCATTTCTTAAATATTTACTATGTGCAAAGCCCTGAGCCAAGTGCTGGATCTGCAAGTAGCAAAGTCAGACAGTCCCTGGCCTCAAGGAGCTCATATTCTAATGGTAGAGACAACACATATGAAAGTTTTAGCTGTAAGCCACATGGAAAAGTCTCTTGGATCTTAGAGTACAGTCGAAAAACGTGATAACACTCTAAATTCTATGTCATTTCTATTGACAAAATCACATCAGTTTCTCATGCTGAACCATTGTACAGAGCCAAGAATTTTGATGGCAAGAACTTTATTTCCTGGATCTTCAGTAACTGAGGTTGAAGCACCAGCAGGAACAGTGGCCAGGCTGCATCTCCACAGGGGCTACTTCCCAAGGTGACTGCTGCCAACTCAGAGATGGAAGCATCAATCCTCTAATGGTTCTTGGGTCCAGGGCCATGAAATGTCTTCTTCATGGTTTGGTGGGACATGGTGGTCAAGTTGACGATGGTGCTTCGACATGTCTAGCACATGGCTGAGATGGGAGAATTGGAGTACTTGCTCCCCCAGCACTCCTCCACTCCCCCTTTACCAACATCACTCAGTAAGTTCTCCTCCTTTGAGGTTCACTCAATCCATATCAACCAACCAAATAAGGTTCTAGTAGCTGTTGACAACCAACCTCAAGGACATTCCTTTCCTCCAGCTATGAGTTCAATGCCTCACTCATAGTTTTTCTTTCCTCCTCAGCTCCTGCCTCCATACTACAGAACTTCCACATGCATATTGATATTTCCCCAAACAGCCTAACTTCCCATTTCTCAAGTGTCTCATTTCCCATGACCTACTCTTTCACTCTCCTCAGCTACACACAGACATGGCCATACCCTTGATTTTCCCATCACCCACAAATGCATCATTTTCATGTTCATGAAATTTGAAATTCCCTTATCTGATCACAATCTGTTAGCATTCCACCTTCCCCTCTGTCTTGTATCCCCAAATTCTGTTCCTCATCCTCACTGTGACCTCCAATCCCTTGACTCATTAGATCTTTCTTAGGGCATCACAGATGCACCAGCTTCCCTCTACTCCCTTCCCCATTTTGACGCCTTAGTAAACCAGTTCAATTCTACACTTCCCCTAGAGTCCCTTCCCCACTCCTTATCCTTTCACCTACTTCGCCTTGCCAAGCCTTGGTCTTAGATTATTCTCACCACTTGATGCCTTTGCTCCTATTCACATGCTTCTGAATGAAGATGGAGAAAATCCCAAAACCATGCTGACTGTGTCCACTACAAATTTATTTTACAAAATCTCAACTGGACCTCACCGGGGGAAAGTAATACTTTTATACCTCTCAAGTCAATTCAACCATCCATTCAGCAGAGGGTTTTCTCAGCCTCTCAGTCTGCTTCAAACCTCTCATGGCTGCTCTTCCCTTCACTCTCTCGTCTGAGAAGTTAGTCTCATATTTCACTAAAAAATTTAAAACCACTTGCTATGAACTTCCCCTTCTCCCCTCATCATCTCACATCACTCAGATGCCTTCTGCCACTATCTCTTCCTTCACCCCTGTATCACACGAAGAGATAACCATTCTCCTTGCCAAGGCAAACCCTTCTACGTGCACAAGTGATCCTTTTCCATCCCATCTCCTCCAGCAAGCTGGCCCTCCTGTCATTCTCCACTCTCACTTATCTTCAGTCTTTCCTGTCTACTGACTGCTTCCTTACAAAAAATATACCCATGTCACCCTCATCCTCAACAAAACTTTACTTGGTAGATCTCTGACTGCTAACCATCATTCCCCATCTCTCCTGCCTTTCCTGCTTCACTTTTCTGAGAAGGTCATCTCCAATCAATGCCTCCACTTCCTCTCCACTCATTACATCCTGACTCTCTGAAGTCTTGTCTTCCAACCTCATTATTCAACTGAAATTTCTCCCTTAGAAGTTACCAATGATCTTTTTATTGCCAAATCCAATGGCCTTTTCCCAATCCTTCTTGACTCTCCTTGAGCCTTTGACTCTGTCCATCACCCTCTTCTTCTTGATACTCTTTTTTTTTCTCCTGATTTTCTTGGTACTGCTCTCTCCTGGTCCTCTTCCTAGCTTTCTGACTCCCCTCATCTTCCTTTGTTGGACCTTTATCCAGATCATGCCCATTAATTGTTGATGTCCCGAAAGACTGTCCCAGGCTGTTTTCTCCCTCTGTGCCACTTCAGTTGGTTATCTCATCAGCTCCCATGGATTCAACTATCATTTCTATTTAGGTGACTCTCAGATCTATTTGTTGACCCTAGCCTCTCTCCTGACCCCCATTCTCACAACTCCAACTGTCTTGGACTGGATTGAACTGGATGTCCAGTGGACATCTGAAACTCAACACATCTAAAACTGAACTCATTATCTTTCCCCAAAAAGCCTCCCCTCTTCCTAACTTCTCTATTACTGTTAAAGATGCTTCCATCGTCTGAGTTTCTCAGACTCACAGCTAGGTGATCCTCCACTCCTCCCTCTCTCTCTTACCCTCTATAACCAATCAGTTCCAAGTCTTATCATTTCTCCCTCAATAACATCTCTCCTGTATGTCCCCTTCTCTCCTCTGATGCTGTTACCCCCTGGTGCAGGCCTGCAGCCCCTCCTACCTGGACTACTACAACAGCCTATAGGCTGCTTTCCTTGCCACCAGTCTCTCATCCTCCACCCCACTCTTAAACTGGTTGTCTTAAACCTCCAGTCTGATCATGTCGCTTCCCCCCACACTCCATAATCAATCAAGTCCAGTGTCATCCGTTTGCCTTCAGCATCCGATATAAAATCTTCTGCTTGGTTTTTAAAGGCCTTCACAAAGGAGCCCCTTTTTACCTTCCTGGTCTCCTAACATCTTACTCCCCATGTGCTCTGCAATCTGGTGCCTCAGACAAAATATTCTCTTGATGCTGCACTTTCACAGACTGGACCCATGCCTGGGATTCTCTTCCTCCCCATCTCTGCCTCTTAGTTTCTCTGGCTTCCTTTAATTCCCAGCTAAAACCCTGCCTTCTACAAAAAGCCTTTCCTAAAACTCCTTAAAACGTGTGCCCTCCCTCTCTTAAGTATCTCCAATTTATCACACAGAGAAGCGGTGAAGGGAAGGGAAAAGGCACTTCTGTGGTGCTCACTATGTGCCAGGCATTGTACAAAGTGCTGCACAACTCATATCTTATTGAATCCTCTCGGGGACAACATCCCTTCAAGGTTTATTATTCCCATTTTACAGTTGAGGAAACTGAGGCAAACAGAGGTTAAGTGATTTACCCAGGGTCACACAACCAGGAAGTAGATCTGGGGATCTGGCTGGATTTGAACTCAGGTTTTCCTAGCTCCAGGCCCAGCACTCTATGACACTTAGCTGCCACCTAGGTGGTATGTGTGTGTGTGTGTGTACATACATATATGTATATATACTGATGGATGAGTAAAAATGTGTGTATATGCATGTAGACTACACGTTCCATGCATATTTGCTCTTATGGATACCTATGTGTATATGTGTAAACATACATTCTTGTGTGGGAGACAACATTCAAACAATTGTGTACTGTGCACAAGAACTTGTTGGTTGTTTTTTGACTTTCTTTGTGTCCCCAGGGCTTAGCACATTGCCTGGCATATAGAAGGTACTTAATGAATGCTTGTGGTGGTGGTTGTTGCTGCTGCTATTGACTAACTGACTGATTAATCAACTGCTTGGACGGGTCTTGGAGGTCTTACCATGAGGCTGGACCGACTCTGACATGGCATTTTGCAGATGAGGGAATTCTTGCCCAGAGATGCCTCTGAGGTCCCAGGGAGCTCTGAAAGTCTGGGACTCTCCAAGCCATCAGTGTTCTTTCTTTCCTCATGTCTTCCTGGAGTTCCTTGCTGGGCTCACTTGATCTCTTCTTGTCTACCCTCCATTACAGGTATCTGTGCACGTGCTGTTGTTGGTGCCCACCAGGAGAATGGAAACTTCTTGAAATCAAGGACAATCATGTTTGTCTTTGGGTCCCCTGTTGCCAACACTATTTTGAATACAGTAAGTACATAATAAAGGCATGTTGAATTGAATCAAGTACCAAGTACTGTGTAAAGAAAATTCTCTATGTTCAAAAATTTTCATAATAGCAATAAATGTGTGTGAAAAAAAACTGGAAATAATTAAAAATCTCACAATAAAAGATTGGGAAAACAAAGAATGGTACATTCCCATAACATAGTACTCTAATGCAACAAAAATGTAAGAGTATGAGGAATACAAAGAAATCTGCAGAGATAGGAAACAAAACATAGAAACAGAAGAGAGAAAGAGGAGAGAGAGAGAGAGAGAGAGAGAGAGAGAGAATAAGAGAAAAGGGATAAAGAATAAGAGAGAGAGAGGAGAGAGACACATAGAGAGAGGAGAAAGAGAGAGAGAAGAGAGAGAGAGAAGGAGGGAGGGAGAGAGGGAGGGAGGGAGAGAGGGAGAGAGAGAGAGAGAATAAGAGAAAAGGGATAAAGAATAAGAGAGAGAGAGAGGAGAGACACACAGAGAGAGGAGAAAGAGAGAGAGAAGAGAGAGAGAGATGGAGAGAGAGAGAGTGAGAAAGAATAAGAGAAAAGAGATAAAGAATAAGAGAGAGAGGAGAGACACACAGAGAGAAGAAAAAGAGAGAGAGAGTGAGAGGGAGGAGAGAGAGAGGGAGAAAGGGAGAGAGAAGGAGGTGGGAGAGAGAGAGGGACACAGTGATAGAGACAGAGAGAGAGAGAAAGAATAAGACAAAAGAGATAAAGAATAAGAGAGAGAGAAGAGAGACACACAGAGAGAGGAAAGAGAGAGAGAGGATGAGAGAGAGGGAGAGAGAGAGAGTCAACAGAATGAGGGACTCACCGACATCAGAGGAGGAAGAGTGAATTAGAATAAATGAACAAAGAATTCTGATGGGGACTAGGAGGAAGAAACCAAAGTCGGGTTATGATATTTCACATTGTAGAATCAATTAATTTAAATGTAAATAGTCACTAAACAAGGTTTGTAGTTTGTCCAAATGTTCGAAAGAGTGTTTTGAATAAAACATTTTAAAAATACAATCATCTCTTTTGTTTCCTTAGGAAAATCTCGTGCAGTGGGGCTGATACCCACCTGTCCCCTCTACTTCTAAAAAGGTTCAATGCTATTGAAAAGTTCAGGGGGCCATGGGCTGAAGACCTGGCAGTTTGGACTTTCACTTGAATAGACTCTGGTACTGGGCAATTGACTCTTTCAGGAGCTGTACAGTTGGTTAGAAAAAGCAAATGGCAGTTTCAGGTACAGAAAGTACACCTTGACTCATTTTCCAACTATCTCTGTTCCTCTGAACTTGTGCCATGGACTCTGGTAAAGCTCGGGAAGGAGGTTAGATGGTGAGCCTCCATTATCCTGTACAATGTTCTATCAACCCTATTTATTGTGATATTTTATTAAAATTACAATAAATTTGCTTTCTTCTGAATATTCAGATGCTTCAAAAAGGTACCCAAAGGATACAATTAGACTCTGGGGAAATATGCTATTATGTGCACATATCATGTTTTGCATAGGCTTTCCATCATCTACATAATTTATGTGTTTCTGCATAATTTCTCGTCTTTTTATGTTTTCTATGTGTTTGTGAGATAATCCCAAAGTCAGTTCCCTACCACTAAAAACACCGAGAAAACTTGTCGGCATTCTCGCTTCACCCAGTCTGCTCCCCTCCCCACGAAGCCTCTGGTGCAAACCCCTGGAGACCCCCTTTCACAGCCCCAGACATCAAGGCCTGAAAAGAGTGGAAGGTTCAGGGAGCTGGGGAGAAGACAACAGAGCCTTGTCCATTCGCATATTCTTCGGGGTATTCATGAGGGCCTCTGATGAATAGCGTTAACATTTTAAAGCTTTTAAAACTGTTTATAATCCTGACTTTGGTTTTGAATCCTAGGAAAATAATGCTAAAAATTAATGGATTTTCCCCCACTTCTGATGTGAGCTAGATGCATACAAATTTCCCTAAAACTGGGAAAGTTCGTTATCTGGGGACCAGGTAAGTTGGGCATTACTCTAGTTGGACTTTAATTGATTTTTTTCCTCTCAACAGCCCTTGCTCCCTCATATTCTCCCTTTTTAATTTTCCTCTCTCTTGTGCTTTCTTTGCTATTCAAATTTCCTCCCTCTCTGTCCCCTCCGAAGACAACGAGGCTGTCTCTCAGACTAGCAATGACACCAAGTGGTGAGGCCTGATCTCACCACCTCAAGCTTTGTGCAAAATCCAAGACTCCCCACAGCCAGGCTGCAAGATTTGTGGGGTGATCAGCAATACTTCCAACTTGCCCCACCCAGAAAATAATGTTGGTGAGGGTCAAGGCTGGCCTGGCAGGGCAGTATCGGTTATTCAAGGTCATTATGGAAAGGAAGAATGTATATTCGACAAAAATTTTAAATGCTCTCAATTCATGCAGGATACAGCAAGGTATGGTGGCAAATAGAGCTGGATTTGCAGTCAGAGAACTGGGGTTCAAATTCTGCCTCTGGCACTCACTACCTATGTGACCTCCAAAGGCAGTGTCATCTTTTGTAGGCCTCAGTTTCCTCACCTGTAGAATGAGAGAGGTGGCCTAGATGACCTTGAAGAGCCCTCCCAGCTCTGTGTCTGTGATTGCATGTTGTATGATCCAGACCTTAATAGAATCTGCAGGCCTGGTACCCCTCCTGCTCCCCTCCTGACTGCCCCAGCACTGCTTTCAGCCAAAAATGCCTTGAGTATTGCCTTTCTTATTGTAATTCAGTCATTTCCAACTCTTCCTGACCCCGTTTGGGGTTTTCTTGGCAGAGATACTGGAGCAGTTTTCCATTTCCTTTTCCAGCTCATTTTACAGATGAGGAAACTGAGAAAAACAGGGTTGAGTGGTTTGTCCAGGGTCACACAGCTATTAAGTGTCTGCAGCCAGGTTTGAACTCAGGAAGATTAGTCCTACTGATTCTAAGCCCAGTGCTCTAACCATTGCTCCACCTAGCTGCATTTCTTATATCTCTTCACATTTCCAGGAAGCTATCGAGCGTGCATAGGGCTAGTTTTTTTTTTTCTAGCAGTGAGGATGGATTGTTGATATATTTTTATTCATTCATTCATCTATACACTCAAAAAAATTTACTAAATACTACTATGTTCAAGGCACAGATAACAAAGGCAAAAATAAAATAATCTATGTCCTCAAAAACCTTATACTCTACTAGGTTGCGGTAGGATTGGGCAGACAGGGTAGAATGTAAAGGACTGCTCAGGCAAGTTCTCCAACCAACCTAATGAACCTACAAAGAGCTTGGATGTGCCCACTAGCATCTTGATAAGAAGACAAAAAGGAAAGTTTTAATTACAGTTCAGTGATTAAGGCTACTCCAAGATGAATTAGCTGGCTCAAGCTTTAGCCAGAATAAGAGAAAGTGGACATGGTAACGATGATGATAAAACAAAACAAGAGTCACCAATGGCATACATACATGGTGGAGTGAAAGTTCCTCATTCTCTTCTCCTAGGGATACCCTTATGGTAGCTAAAGGCTGGCAACAAAATGGGTGCCTATTGATTGAACAATGGCTGAAAAGGGGGTACCATAGTAAATGGAATGGATTAGTATTATGACAGTGAAAAGGATGACCATGCAGAATTCAGAGAAACAGGAGAAAGCCTACACAAACTGATGCAGAGAGAAGAAAGCTGACCTTTGGAATTAGAGTTAACCATACACAGGATGGTCTCAGCATTGTAAATGAAAATGTGAAAAAGCAGCCAGATTCAGATCAATTGAGATAAACAACGTTATTTCTTTTTTTTTTTTTTCAGTGAGGCTATTGGGGTTAAGTGACTTGCCCAGGGTCACACAGCTAGTAAGTGTCAAGTGTTTGGTCTGAGGCCGGATTTGAACTCAGGTCCTCCTGACTTCAGGGGCGGTGCTCTAACCACCGCACCACCTAGCTGCCCCAAGCAACGTTACTTCTAGAGAACAGAGGATAAAGCACATATCCCTCCTCTCCAAATAAAGGTGGTGAACTACAGGTACAGATTGTTGCATATATTCATCATATGCTTTGCTTAGTTTTTTTTTTCTTTTTTACGAAGGCAAGCTCAATGGGTGAGGTGATATATAGGGGAAAAAACTATTTTAACAACATCATTATAAGGGATGGGGCAGAGGAGATAAGGGGTAACGATCCTGAAAAAAACGTGCCCATATCAGCACGGCCAAAAAAAGCCTTCACAAAAATGGGTGAGAGAAGCCTCAAAAGGTATTCTGGAAGCTGATGAAGGGTGGGGATAGGAAGCGAACCTATGGTTTCATGGGTATAGATGAGGAAATTTTCTCTGCCAATGCAAGTTGGCACCTGCTGTGCAGCTTATAGTGCTAGAAAGTCACCTAGAATGATGAGCAGTTAAATGAATACCCCAGAATCACACAGACAGAAGGGGTCAGAGGTAGGACATGAACCCAGTTCTTCATTCACTATACCACATTGCTTCTGGTAACCTGGATAAAAATCTTAACTTTCTCAGCTGAACTTTGATCAACAAACAGTCTTGTCTGGGGAAGAAAGCAACATAAATGAGTGTGTGACATGGGAGGGATGGGAGGCAAACAAGGAATGGTAAGAAAATATTAGGGATAGAAAGATAAAACACAGAACCTTAAAAGGCTGGGGAAAATACTCAGCCACACCAATAATCAAAGGGAATCAAATTAAAGCAATTCTGATATCCCCCTCATGCCCATCAGATGGGCAAAAGTCATTCAAATCAATGAAACTCAACCCTGACAGAAATCATGGGGTTCTATCTTGTACCTGGATCAGAAGAGCCCCCTACAACTGCACTGAATAGTGGACATTGAGAACAGGTCATGACAGACTCATCACTTCCTTTTATGACAGAGTAACAGAATTGGTGACTAGGGGAAGGCTATTCCTATAGTTTGTCTAGATTTTTGGCCAAGTGCTTGGTCAGATGGCCAGCAAGCACTTATGTGCATTTTCCTGCATGGGTTGGTGTAGATATTGATCTGGGTGTTTTACATACATGACCCCATTTGAGTTTCATGATCATCTGATAAGAGATGTTACCATCTCCATTTTATGAATGAGGAAATGGAGGTTCAGAGAAGTGAGGTTGCTCATGGTCACAAAGCTAGCATCAGAAGCAAGACTCAAACCTAGGCTTTTACAATGCCAAGTCCTTCTTCATCATGGCAGGTTGCCTCTTAAATGAAGTATCTCATGGTATTCTTATAGAAAAGATGGAGAAGTGGTCTAGACGATAATGTAACTAAATGGATTGGGGAATAGTTAAACGACTAGATCAAAAGAGAAGTCATTAAGAGTTCAATGTTGGAGGCCTCCAGTGGAGTGCCCAATGATCTCACAGTTGGCCCTATGGTATTGAATGTGTCAAACAATGGCTTAGATAGACATGAATTGTGCCCTGAAAATGTTTGCTGCAGACATTACGTTGGAAAATGACAGCTAATACCCATGATGATAGGCTCAAGATCCAAGAAGAACTTCACAGACCTGAATATTGGGACAAATTTATGAAGATAAACATTAATAGTGATAAATGTGAAGTCTTCCACTTGGTATAAAAAAAAACACAATCTTACAAAGAGGAAATTGTGATAATAGCTTACAAAAAGCAGCAGGATACAAAATAAATTCCCCAATGTGGCAGCATTTCTACATAACAATAACAAAATCCCAAAGGAAATAAAGGAAAGGGGAATCTCATTCAAAATAACTACAAAGTGCAGAAAATATTTGGGATCCAATGTTACCAAAACACTCTCAAGGCATATAAACGTAATTCAAAATATTCTTTAAGGAATTTTTTAAATGAATTCAATAACTAGAGGCTTATCCATTGCTTAAGGTTGGGCCATGTCAATTTGGTAAAAATGACAATGCAATCTGAATTAATTTACAGATTTAATGCTAAACCAACTAGATTTCTAAAGGGGATACTTTATAGGGCTGCAGCCAAACTACTTAGGAAAGAGATACTTTACAGAGCAAGATAAAATAATAACAAAATTTATTTGGAAGCACAAAAATTCTAGAATCTCAAAGGAAATATCGGGGAGAAAGTAGGACTGAAAAGGGACTAGCAGTTTCAGAGATCAAATTATATCATAAAGTAGGAATACTCAAAACTATTTGGACTAGATAAATAAGATAAAAAAATAACCCAACTCAATAACCTAGTTTTCAATGAATTTGAGAATGTAAATTACTGTGGATAGAACTCCCGATGTGATGAAAAACTTCTGGGAAAACAAGAGAACTATTTGGCAGAAATTAGGTTTAGACCAACATCTTGCATCATACATATTAAGCTCACATTGGATATGTGACCTAAATATAATTTTTTTAAGTAAAGAATTGAATACTCTTCTCAGTTCTTCTTGGGAAAGAATGCTTATCTAAATAAGGGATAGAGGAAATAGCGAAAGACGAAACATAATTTTTACGACATTCATCAAAAAGTCCGTGCAACTAGAATAAAAAGGGAAGTTCTTGATGGGACAATTGAGGGTGTTGGTGGAGGGAATTTTTGCATCAAAGATCTCTAATAAAGGTATGATATCCAAGATATACAGAAAACTATATAAGACCAAGATCTATTCTCCAGTGGAAAAGTCATCTAAAATATGAACAAGCAGTTGTCAAAAGAATACCAAATAATTAACAGTCATGTGGAAGATGGCTCCAAATCATTAATAGTAAGAGAAATGCAAATTACAACTCTTCTGAGGTTTCCCTTACATTTAATAGATTTTCAAAGGAGACAAAATACAAAAATGGTCAGTTTTTCAGGGATTGTGAGGAGACATGCAACTAATACATTGTTGGTAGAGCTGTGAATTGGACCAAGTATTCTGGAGAACAATTTGTAATTGTATTATAAAAGTGCCTAAATGTCCGTGTTATTTGGCCCAGAGCTCTTACTTCCCAGCTTCCGAAAGTGATACACCAACTGTCCTCTGGTCATACCACATATGGAATGTTGTATTCAGCTTAAGGCACCATAATTTAAGAATATGCACAAGCTAGAGAGTGTCCCAAGGAGGGCAACCAGGATGGGGAAAGGACTATGCCCTTTGAGAACTGGTTGAAGAAACCAAGCACATTTTTATCTTGATGAGGTAGAGAGTGACCTCTGCCTATTCCCCTTGCAGAAGCAGGCAGGTGGTGTAGTTCACTGAGCATTAGGCCTGGTACCAGGAAAATCTGAGTTCAAATCCAGCTTCCTACACTTTGTAGTTGTATAACCCTGGGCAAGTCACTTAACCTCTATGAACCTTAGTTTCCTGAACAACAAAAATGGAGATAATAGTAGTATCTCCCTCCCAAGGGTTGTTGTGAGGCTCAAATGAGATGTTTGTAAAGGGCTTAGTACAGTGCCTGGCATGTAGAAGGTGCTTAATGAATGCTTGTTTCCTTCCTTCCTTCCCTTGTGGATAAGTAGACTATGTTCACATATAGGAGTTATCTCTACATTCCTTGTGGGTCTTGGGTTCAAATTGTGGAGACTTCTGACACTGACTCACCTGCCCCCAGCCAGTACAAGGCCTAGGTTAATACCAGTTACTCACTACCTTAATGGGCCCAGCCAAGAGAGCATCAGAGAGGGCATGAGAGAGAGAGATGGCCTCTACATCCTGGAGATTGATGACCAGATCTGCCTCTGGCCTGTATCCAGATGACCTGGACAGTGGATGTTAACCAGCACTGGAGGCCCTCATGCCAACAAAATCACAGTTGGACTTCCATACCCATACCTACATATGCATACACACACACACACACACACAAACAAGTATACCTGTACACACACACAACATATCATTGAAACATTAAAACATTTAATCAGGACAGGAATAAATAGCAAATTAAAGCAAATCAGATCATCCCACATGCCAAATGAGCAATTTGGCTCCTTCCTCCCAGAAAAGCTTAGGAAAAAACCATCTCCAAAGCCCCCACACTTCAATAGGTAAGATGAAGCCTCAAACTTCCCTTTCTCGTGAGTCAGGTCTACATCATCTCTCTTCATTAGTCTCCAACCTGGCTGCATTCAGATGTTACTCATCACTCCCCCTTGTTTCCAGCATGATCTACCTGGCTTCTTTCTCTTCTTATTTGTCACCCCAGGAAAGACCTCCATGAAATCTGCCTCTTATTTGTGTGAGAGGGAAAACAAAACAAAGCAATCTTTTCCCTCAGTTGTTTCATCAAAAGGAGAATCTAGACAAATGCCTTCATCCAGAGGATGGAGATAATAACAGAAAGAGGGACCCCTTTTTTTTTCCATGAACACACACACACACACACACAGTGTATCTATCTCCTTCCTGGGCAAATGAGGGAGGAAGAAGGCTGGAAAAAAAACTGCAGACAGAGCAGCCTGAAATTCAGAGCATTTTTCAGTTACTTTTGCCTTTATTGTCTAAGATGTATCATGATGTGGTAAATAAGTGATAGTAGTCAATTAACTTTCACATCTGTGGATAAAGAAAGAATCTATCACTAAATGTAGGACAGAGAGAAGCACAAATGGTAAAAGGGAGAATTCTGATTCCACAACTTAAGGAGTTTTTGCACAAACCAAATGAGTACAACTAAGATTAGAATTGAAACAGTTAACCAGGAGAAAATATTTGCAACAAGTTTATCTCATTTCCAAGATATGAAAGGAACTGATTCAAATTTACAAGAATAAGAATCATTCTTGAGCTGGTAAGTGATCCAAGCATATGAAATCCAAGCTTTCAATAGCCACATAAAAATATTCCAAATGACTAATAATTAGAGAAATGAAAATTAATACAATTCTGAGGACTCATGTCATACCCAACATGTTGACAAAAAAAAGGAAAATGACAAACGTCAGAAAGGCTACAGGGACATGGCATATTATTGCAACATTGGTAGAACAGTGATTAATTGGTACAGCCATTTTGGAAAACAATTTGGAACTATGCCCCCAAAAGTTACTTTTTGACCTAATGTTAGTACTACTAAACCTATACCTCAAAGAGATCCAAAAAAGAGGAAAATATATACAGATGTATTTATAGCTGTTCTTTTTGTGGTGGTAAAGAACTTAAGATGCAGGCAAAGTCCTTCAATTGGGCAATGGCATATGAATGTAATGCAACAATACTGGGCCATAAAAATAATGAAAGGGATCATTTCAGAGAAACCTGCAAACACCTGTATGAACTGATACAGAGTAAGGTGAGATCAACAAGGAGAACGATTGATACAGTAACAACAACATGGAAAAGAAACTACTTTGAAAGAAGTAAGAACTCTGATCAACGCAATGACAAACCAAAATTCCAGCGGAATGATAAGCTCCGCTACTCACCTCCTGATGGAGAGCTAGTAACTGGTTGCAGAATGAGACTTTTTTTTTAAATGGTCAATGCAGGAATTTGTTTTGCTTTACTATGCAGAATGGTTTCAAGGGGTTTGTCGTTTTTGTTTTCCTCTGTGTGTGAGGGAGGCAGGTGGGAAAGAAAATAAGTGCATTTTTTTAAAATTTAATTATCTATCTTAGGAGTCAGAAAATCTGAGTTTGGGTCCCAGTACTTCCACTTAACAATTGTGGGACTTGAAAAAAAAAGTCACTGCGGCCCATCGAATGTCAGATTTTGAAGGAATCTTAAAGACTGTCCATCTAATCCAGCTCTTACCCAAGAAGTGGTTGTCCAATATCTGCTTGAAGACCTCTGAAGTTGTGGAGGCAGCCAATTCCATTCTCAAATGACTCTATTTAGAAATTGACCTAAATTCACATTTCCTACATCCTCAACTATTAATTCTAGTGTAGCCTTTTTCAGGAAAAGGCTAGGTATAATTCCTTTTCTACAGGACAATCTTTCAAAGATTTGGAGGCAGAGACTGTATCTCCTATGCCTGTCTTCTCTTCTCCAGCCTAAGAATCCTTATCTCCTTTATCTGACCTACTTTACGGATTATTTTGGGTCATCGGCTCCCTCCCCCACACTATCCACCCTCCTCTGGACATCTTTCAACTTATCGATGTCCTTCCTTAAATGTGGCACCCAGACCTGAGCACCAACACTACAGTTGTGATTGGCCTAACTGGGCAAGAGTGTCACAGTATTATCCACTCCCTCCCACTCCCCAGTTCTGACACTATCCTTCTCGAAATCTAACCCATGCTTCAATTAGCTTGTTTGACTGTCAAGCTACACTGTTGACCCATATTGAGCTTGCTTCCCAAAGTCATTTTCACACGCATTGCTATCTAGCCGTGATCCTGCATTTTATACTTGAGCAGTTAAATTTTTGAACCCAATAAAACACTTTATATTTATCTCTATTAAATTTCATTTCATTCAATACAATGGCCCCGCCTACTGAGTTCAATCACAATTGATTCTGCTTACTAACTCTCCTAGCAACAGAATATGTGCTAAGCATTTGCCAAAGAACGTTGAAGACTTTGTTCAAGTCATTGGCTAGAAGATTCAACACACCTTTTTGTCAGGCTCATTCATAAAAGCATAATTGTATTTACAGGTACTGATCTCACAGGACTAGTTTAAAGATCAATATTTTTTTCTCACCCAGGTACCAGGGTGTGTTTTGCTGTGATTTCATTGTTTTATGGAAATAACCTCCAACAATTCCAAAGAGGAAATTGTACTACAATATATCATCTTAACAAATTGCCTGAAATACTGAGAAAGTTAAATAACTTGCCTAGAATCATACAGCTAATACACTTGAACACAGATATCTCTCTATGAACTATGCCATAAATCTTTCAAGACAATGGTGCTAGCTTCTATTGATATAATCCTTCAGGGTTGGCAAAGTGATCTTCTTTTTCTCCAGAACAATTCAATGACACAGGAAATACAAGTGCTATTATTTGTATTTTACATTTGAGGAAACTGAGGCTCAGCTAAGTGAGTGACTTGCTCAGGATGACATAACTCAGAAGCAACAGGGCCCTGACTTCAGCCTGATCTAACTCCAACTCCTGTGCTCTTCCTACCACACCAGGCTGTATGATCATAGTGTACACTATAAATGTAAATGGTTATTATTACAGCCAGCACACACACACACAATGCTTTGGTTCATGTGTGTTTCTCTAGGCTCTAACTAACCAGAGTGAAGGAGCCATATCCATGGGCTTGTTCCTTTTTTCTAAACTTTCCAATAATGCAACTCAAATGGCCACAAAGGTTGGTGCTTACGCAAGGAAGGACCCTCCAGAGAATAGGCCCAGCAATGTTTATAGCCCAGTGCCTGAAACCCCCACCCCCCAACCTCCAGCAGGAACTGAGGAAGCTAGGGAAATTTTTTTAAAATGCGTCTTTGTAGAATGCATCAGGGCACACCTGCTGCTTTCCTTATTTTTTATTTATCATAATTAATATATTCGGCTTGTACAGCCTGCAGATGCCTGAGACGAAGAGCTGAGGATATAATGAATATGTTTCATTAAGAAGTTCAGTTGCAGTTGAAAAAATTAGAGGGTTAATTAATCACAATAGAATCTAGTTACATAAAAGCCTATTGACAGATGTTTAAAGAATCAGTTGTATAATAACTAGCAAGGAAAGCCAGTTATGATCAGAATTATTTACTGTCAGCTTCCTCGGGCAGTAATTATGCTATTTATTGTGCATTATGCTCAATGAAAAAAAGTTGGGAGGGGAGATTCAATTTTCTTCATGAATCATTTTTAAACTTTCCAAAAAGTAAAAAAAAATTAGATATCGTGGGATTTAAACACTTATTTAGTCTTTCATCAGTACCACAATTCTCTAACATACACATGATCTCATGGGTATGAACACACCCTCTACTGGTGCAGCTCACAACTCCTCCATGTCTTGTCGTCCATCCTGGGCAGTCTCATCCATTTCCTTCCATGAAATTCTCAAAGACAATCTAACAGCAAGCCCAAATTGTCATACTGTAGGCCTTTTAATATTTTGTTGCTACTGATGTAACACTTGGCTTCTACATCTGTTATCCCTCACTCTCAATGTATTAGAAGCCCACATCACTTTGTAAACACTGGAACTGGAATCAAAAGGCCCACCCTTTAACCTTGGCTTTGCCATTTTATAGCAGCGTAAACCTTAGCTTAATTGGTTACATAAGCATAACTTTATTTTCCTCTTGAAAGGAGAGTAACAATTTGGTTTCTGGACTAAACAGAGTAGGATAGCGGCCATCAGCCCCTGTGACTGGCAAAAACCATAACTGATATCTGGGGAACTGAGAGAATCTGAAAGGAATTTTCACACTTTAAAACAAAACAACAACAAAATGTAGATTAAGAATCTCTGATCGGCAGCAAAAGAAAAGGAGGTCAAAACACAGACTTATTTGCCTAGGGACTATTCCAGTTAGCTGGCTGTGTGTCAGTGAGGGGAGTCTGAATCACAAAAGAGCTGAAGTAGCTTGGGGCTATTAGCTTTTCAGAGCTGTTTCTAACAGTTGCTGCAACAACTCAGTGAGTATGCCCATTACAATTGAAGAATAGCATAAAGATATAGCAGTTTAGCAGAGACCAAAGCTTAGAGCAGCATGATGACATCACCAAACTACATCAAAGGCTCTATCATATTAGAAGCATAAATTGCCCCAGTTATCAGTATTCCTTACATCTGTGCCTCTCCATGTATGTTCTTCAGATAACTATGTTCCTTATGTGTATCCCCTCCTCCAATGGTAGGCTTATAATCATGGTAGAATTTGTTGTTTTATTTTAGGGTGAGGGGGTCTTTCTTATTACTTTACATACCATGTTGGTTAATTAAATGTCTTTTGCTCTGAAATAAAATGACCTATGGTAAAAGAAAGGCACTGGTTGGGGCTTATGAGCTATGATGTCAAGTAGACACTGACTTCAAAACTGCTTTAGACACAAAGCAGCTTTCTGGGGGACAACATGTGAGCTGGAGAAAAGATATTACAATCACCTGTAAAATATAAATAGGAACTATACTGTGGGGCTCTTGTGAAGATGAAATGAGATTGTGTGTCTGAAATATTCTTTTTCTTCACCTCTGCCTTTTTGAAACCATGACTTTCTTCAGGATTCAGCTCACAAGTTGCCTGTTAACAGGAAGTTTTTCCCAGTCACGTCCCTTCCAAAGTGCCTTCCAGCTACCTTATATGTGTCTTATGTGTACCTATTTGTATACACATTGTCTCCCATTACAATGTGAGCTCCTTAAGGCAGTGATTGTTTTGGCTTTTTCTTTGTACTCTAATGCTAAGCACCCCTCCTGAGACCTACTAAGTGCTTAATAGATGCTTTTTGACTGATTAATTATTATGTCTTTCGAAGCCCACTATACAAATGAAACATATTAAAAGTTTATATACTTAGAGTTGTAAGAGGTCAGTCAGTCCAACACCCTCTTTTTTACATATGAGGAAACTGAGGCTGAGACAGGTTAAATAACAGAATCATAAAATTTGTCATTTGGAAGGGACCTTAGCATCCATCTGGTCCAAACCATACTAAAAGACATACTCACAATAACTTACTTTACTCCATCCTACATCAGCAGCTGTGTTTAGTGTTTACGTCCTCTGTACCCCACCCCCATCCCCTGGGATTACCTGATCACCTGAAATCTCACCACTATGAAAAATAACTCAAATCTGGCTACTCCATACCTTCTCAGGGGACAGCTAGGTGGCACAGTGGATACAGCACTAGCCCTGGAGTCAGGAGGACCTGAGTTAAAATCCAGCCTCAGATAATTAGCTATGTGACCCTGGGCAAGTTACTTGACTTTGTTTGCCTCAGTTCTTCATCCGTAAAATGAGTTGGAGAAGGAAATGGCAAACCACTCAGTATCTTTGCCAAGAAAACCCTAAATGGGGTCACAGAGAGCTGGACACAACTGAAACAACACCACAACAACACTTAATCAGCTCACTGTGTTTCCTCTCCTCTCTGATTAGGGGGCAGGAGGCCAGAGAACCAAACTCTTCCCAAAGCCTTCCTTCATTGAGAGCTCATGACCTTCCCGGTAACTGTATTCTCCATCAGCAACTGTGTCTGCCTTGGACTTCATAGATCCTCCCAAGTTGTGCTGCCCACCATCCTTCTCCCCTCTTTAGCTTCCTTTCCTGTGTTGTCTTCCCCCATTAGATTGTAAACTCCTTGAGGACAGTGATTTATTTGAATCTCTAGTGCTTAGCATAGTTCCTGGCATATAGTAGGTGCTTAATAAATATTTATTATATTGAATCAAATTAAAGTGTTCACCCAGCCTCTGCATTGAGGTTTCTGAGGCGAGGAGAGAACCCACAAAGTCTCAAAGCAACCCATTTGACTTTTGGACAGCTCTCATTGTTAGGAAGATTTTCTTGACATCAAGAGTAATTTTTTTTTTCTCTTTGTAACTTTATCTATGGCTCCTGGCTCAACCTTTCAAGGATAAATAGACAAATATACTCCCTCCTCCCCATAATAGACCTTCAACCACTTGAAAATAATGAACTTCCCCTCTTCTTCCTATTGAAACATTTTGTCTTCAGGCAAAAACGGCTTTGATTTCTTCAGTAGAACATTCAAAGAATCATAGAATTTGAGAGTTGGAAGAAGCCTCCATGATTCTCTAATCCAACCTATACAACAAAGGAATACTCACAGTAACAAATGTGACAAGTGATCATCCACTCTCTGCATGAAGCCCTCCAAAGAGTAGAGTCTCAGCATCTCAGGGCAGAGCTACTTTGGGGTAGCTCTGATGGGTGGGAAGGTTTTTCTGACACTGAGCCTAATTCCACCTCTTTGCAACTTTCTCTCAATCTTCTGGCCTCTGATGACAAGCAGATCAAGCTTCGTTTCTTGTCCACTTAATAACCCTTCACATGATTGAACATAGCCATCCTGTTACCCTAAGTCTTCTCTTGTGCAGACTGGGCATGCCCAGTTCCTCCATTCTCCATCAGCAACTCACATGCCCCAGATCCAATGATACACCTACATTTCCTCAAGTAGTGCGTGACAAAGCTGGCATCTAAATGCTGGTTCTCATAGTGCAAGTCAAGCACATTTTCTATTTACTCACCACTTAATAAAGGGAAAGGCAACAAGCATTTATTAAGAGCCTACTATGTGCCAGGCACTGTGCTTTTTACAAATGTTATCTCATTTGATCCTCACAACAATCCTGAAAGGCTTACATTATTATCATCCTGATTTTACAGTGGAGAAAACTGAGGTAGACAGAGGATGGAACTCACCCAGGGTCATACAGCTAGTAAGTGCTGGATAAGTGCTTTCAATGAAATTTGATTTCTGATAAAGGCTTCATAGTAGAAAGAAGAGAGTATAAAAGGAAGAGCGCTAGACCTGGGGTCAGATGATACAAGTTCTAACCTTGGTTTCAATACATATTAACCATGCAACCATGTGCACATCACAAAAAGTTGTTGCATATCGGTTTGATAATGATTACCATGGGTAGCTTCCACCTATGGCCTCTATCTTATCTCTTCTTCAAGCTCTGGCAATTCTAGATGCACACCAATATAAGAGACATAGTTGGATAGGTATATATACCTAAGCTACTGGAAGGGAGCAGTATCTCCTAAAACAAGGAAGACTAAAGGATAGTGGAATTCACTAGCGAGAATGATGGGCATCTTTAAAAAGATAATGATTCTCATTTCTCAGAATGAGCTTGGAAACATGGGATAGCTACTTTGTCAAAAGCTCATGGTCTTCATTAAGAACATTTACTCAATATTGTCTTTTCTCACTGTTGAGATGCTACTGTGCTAATGGTACAAATGATTGTATTGAGCCCTTAGTGTGTCTTTGATCATCACTTTGGGAAACACACACACACACACACACACACATACACACACAATGTGTTTATTATTAGGCCACAAGACTATTGAGAAAATGGTGCCCTCTACTTCTATATGCACAACCATCTGTCTCTTTTTCTTTCTCTACTACAAACAGCACCATCTTTGTCTCTCCCAGAACATTACTGAGTTGTTCCATTTATTATGATCTAAGAAAGCATTCCTACATCCCTCCAACTGAAATGTGATCATCAATACCAGCTTGTACAATAATTAAATGTAGAATTGAGAACATTGTTAAAGTCAATGACCCAGTGCATTAGCAGTTTAAACACATTTTAACTTAACGTGATGTTATTAAATGTAATTCTGGAAATGTTAAATAAGTGAGAATGTATGTAAGTGTCTGCTAGTGATATCATACAAGCGGCAGGGGCTGAGTAAACAGACTTTGCTTTCACACCATGGAATTAACCAAAATAACAAGTCACAAGGAGGAAAGGACACATATTAGTCTACATCTGAGAAAACACAAGTTGTACAAAAAATTATATTGAAAATGTTCCCATGCCTGAAGCAAACTCAACAGAAAGAGCTCCTCCTGTCTCTTTACAGTGGTGCTTCTTTGTGGAATTGGTTGGCCTAATGTCTTGTAAGACTTGGGGCACATCTTAAAAGAGCTCTGCACTCCTTCGAAGAGATCAATAACTGAAAAGGAGGACACTTTGAGAGAAGCTGAAAGGCCTTTGGCAATACTTGCAGACAGTGGTTGGACTCATCCTGAAACATGAATGCGGGGTCTAGTTTCCATGGTATTCCATGAAGGCTGAAGGGTTGCAAGTAGAAATTGACAGAAAGTTTTGACCAGCAGGGAATAGCCTGTCAAGTCAAGTCAGATCAACAAGCATGCATTAAGCACCTACTATGTGCAGGCTGTTAAACATTGGGGATACAGACAGACAGATAGATAGATAGATAGACAGACAGACACATAGATAGCACCTCCTAGGTGCCAGGCACTGCGCTAAGTCCTAGAGATACAAAAAGAGGCAAGAGACAGTACCTTCCCTCAAGAAATTTGCAATCTAATGAGGGAGACAACATGCAAACAAATATATACAAATCGAGCTATATATAGGAGAAATAGGAAATAATTAACAGATGGAAGGCACTAGAATTATTAAGAGGAGATGGGGAAGGCTTCCTTTAGAAGGTGGGATTTTAGTTGGGACCTAAAAGGAGCCAGGGAAGTCAGAACAGAAGGGGGAAATCATCCCAGGCATGGGGGACAGCCAGAGAAAATGCCCAGAGCTGAGAGATGAAGTATCTTGTTTGTGAAACAGCCAGGAGGCCAGTGTCACTGGATCGAAGAGAATCTTTCTTTCACAGAGGAAGACAAAAATAGTCCATGCCATTAAGGAGCTCACAATTTAATGGTGGAGACAGCATGTAAACCACTATGTCAATACAAGATATGTACAAAGTAAATTGGAGGTTGTTGTTTATCTTTTGTTTTTGAAGAGGACCAATGATATCACAAGTGATGTCCTAACTCTCTTGTGAATTGGATTTAAGTGAGGCAGAGTCGCAGAAAATCATCAGCCTCACTCACTCTCCCTCGGTCATCAAAGTACAATGGCAGGACAAAAGTCAGGATGACTGGTGATGGCCCAGAATGCAATGGATGACCTTGGCTTCTTTGATGTCTGAGCAAGTGCTAAGTTCTCCACAGTGCCTGCTTCCTCCTTCAACCTTCGTGGCCATTGGAGCAAATTGTTTTCATATGCCAATTCCACCAAGGAAGTCTTCATATGCTTGGGATAGACACTCTCCTAACTCATCTATGGGTTTAGACCTGCCAGTTACTCTCAACCTGGTTTAGCCCATCTGCCGAGGTGATTTACCAAGGTGTGGCCACCATGCATGCTACAGCTTCTTGGAGCCACAGGTGAAATTTGAGTGCAATGTGGACACCAAAGGTTGATGAGCATCCCAAACTGGAGGTCATCTCAGAAAGAAGATACAGGAGAGCAGGTTGGAAGGGAGAAGGATCAGGAAAAGCTTCCTATTGAAGATCTGAGTCAGTAGATGACCTTCTAGCACAGTGGGCAGGTCTATTCTAGAAAATGAGTTGACCTTTCATGTGCAGCAGGAAGTTTAATGAAGCTAAAAGTTGGAAGAGACCTCAGAAGCCATCTAGCCCCAACCATGCCTGAGAAGAGATCTCCTTAACAATGTTCAAAAGCATTATCACTAAGACTAAGCATGTCCTTCTTATTTCTAAACAAAGACCTTTCTCTCCTCTGTATCTCTCTTTTCTTCTACACTTAGATGCATTTGATCTAGCCACCATTTTCACAAGATAAGGAAGAATAGATAATATACTAGCTAGCAAATGCTTAACAAACAATCCTTTTTAATTTGAATTGGGGCTCCCATAGACTTCTACAAGCTGCAACAATGAAATAAATTTATTCAAATGAAAGTTAATGAAGACAAATGTAAAGTCCTATGCAGGATTGGACTTCAAAGAAGTAAAGATGGAGTAGGTGGGACCACTCAACAATTGACATGAAAACCATCTAGGCATTTTCAAAGACCTCAAATTTAATACAAATTACCTTTGAGCATACTTGATACCAGGACATGAACGGTTTCAAGAGAAACCAGAGAAAATAAGAGAAAACCTCTCTGGCCTTGATGAATTCAATCCATGCAGCCTAAATGAGCTATAACTTCAAGATCTGAGAGGCCTGGAAGATCTGACTGTGGAACTATTGTCAGTAACCTTTGAGAGATCGTGGGAAACAGAAGAAGTAGCACAAAATTAGAGAAAGGCAAATATCCCCATTTTTAAAAAAATGACCAGAGTTTTCAAAACTACTGGCTATTGAGACTAACTTCAAATCCTTGTAAAAGTTCCAGGAGGAATCATTAAAGAGATGGTTGGTAAACTCATAGAAAGGGAGAGAATAATCCCAAAGGAAAAAAATGGTTTTATCAAAAACAGCTCATTCCAAACTAGCCCCATATTATTTTTAACAGGATTAGTGAACTAGGGCATTAGGGGAATACTGTGACTATAACTTAACTAGATATTCACAAAGTTTTTTCTTTTAATAATCATGTTCTCTTACTCACGTTATTTTCAAAAATACTCAACTGGAGAGATAGGAGTCTGGAGACTAAGTGTGTACTCTTCAACTGGGGAAAGTATAACCAAACTTTGGTATGTGCTTATAAAAGAAAATTAATGAGCCATAAGAAATAACAGTATGAAGAATTCAGAGAAGCACAAGAAGATTCATTTGAACTGAAACAGAGAGAAGTGAGCAAAACCAGGAAGATGATACATCCAATCATATGTAATATAATAAGGTAATAAAGTAAACCATAAGGTAAACAAAGAGAATGCTAGACCAAAGCTGAATGCTCTGTTGTCATAACAATCTTGACCCCAAAGAAGACAGGCAAAAATATATTTCCCTTCTTTTTAATGGTCTTTTTTCCATCCTCATCTCTGTCTCTCTCTGTCTCTGTCTGTCTCTGTCTGTCTCTGTCTGTCTCTGTCTCTGTCTCTCTCTGTCTCTCTCTGTCTCTGTCTCTCTCTCTGTCTCTGTCTCTCTGTCTCTCTC
>NW_020954623.1:155740-195562 GCF_900497805.2 Vombatus ursinus | reverse complement strand
TCTCTCTCTCTCTCTCTCTCTCTTTTTCTCTCTCTCTCTCCCTCCCCAGCCTTTGACACTGTCAATCACCTTCTCCTCCAGGATACTCTGGGTCTTCCTGACATCACTTTCTCTAGGTTCTTTTCCTACCTATCTGATCACATATTCCCAGTCTTCTTTGCTGAATCTTCATCCAGGTCCTTCATATTAGCTATGAGTGTCCCTCAAGGTTCTGTCCCAGCCCCTCTTCTTACAGCAGCTACTCCTCCCTAATAAATCCCTCCCCCACTTAATAACAATAACTGTCCTCTCCTCAAGCTTCCCACTCTTTCAGCCTAGGACCTCAATTCCTACTTCACTGAAATGTCAGGGTTTTTGTGAGGGCTTCCTCTTCTTTCCTTGCCTTCATCTCATATTGCTCTTCTATTCCATTCTCACTTGAAAAGGAGTACTTTTTTTTATCAAGACAACTCCTCTACATGAACCCTTGATCCTATCTACTCCTCTCTTCTCTAGAGCATTGCCTTCTCTATCATACCCATTCTCACTAATACTCCAATATCTCCTGCTCTACCGGTTGCTTCTTTGTTGCCTACAAACATGTCAATGTATCTCTCATCAATTAAAAAAACCTTGCTTGATCCATTCATCCCCACTATCATTCTAGATCTCTCCTCCCTTTCATGGCTAAACTTCTTGAGAAGGCTAACTTTAATCAATGCTTCCTTTTCCTTTCCTCTTACTTTCTTCTAAACTCTCTGCGATCTGACTTCTGGCATCATCATTCAACAAAGACTACTCTCTCCAGAGTTATCAATGATCTCTTAATTGACAAATCCAGTGGCCTTTTCTTAATCCTCATCCTTCTTGGCCTCTCTGAAGCCTTTGACACTGTCCATCAACCTCTTCTCCTAGATACTCCTCTTCTGGGGGATTTTCATGATCCTTCCCTCTCCTGGTTTTTCTCTTACTTGTCTCATTCTCATTCTACTTTGCTGAATTTTCTTCCATGTTATGTCCATTAAAAGTGAATATTCCCTATAGCTCTGTCCTGGACCCCCTTTTCTTCCTCTTTTATACCATCTCTGTTAGCCATCTCATCAGCTCTCATGGATTCAATGACCATCTCTATGCTGATGATTTTCAAATCTATATAACTATATCTAATCTTTTGATTGAGCTTCATTATCAACAGCTTCAACTGCCTATTTGAATTTTGAACACATCTATATGACAACTCAGATCTTCAGCAGGAGGCTTTTCCTGATCCTTCTCCCTTCCAAACCTGCTCTCCTGTTTCTTCTTTCTGAGATGACCTCCAGTTTGGGATGCTCATGAACTTTTGGTGTCCACATGGCACTCAACTCTCACCTGTGACTCCAAGAAGCTGTAGCATGCATGGTGGCCACACCTTGGTAAACCATCTTGGCAGACGGGCTAAACCAGGTTGAGAGTAACTGGCAGGTCTAAACCCATGGATGAGTTAGGAGGGTGTCTATCCCAAGCATGTGAAGACTTCCCTGGAGGAATAGGCACGTGAGAACAATTTGCTCCAATGGTCTATGATCCCATAGGCATCTCAAACTCAATATATACAAAACATTATCTTTTCTCCAAGACCCTCTCCTCATCTGACCAGCCCTATTCCAGGTGTTCACAACCTTGGTCTCCTATTCAAACACTCACTCTCACCTCCCATGTCTGATCTATGCCTTAATCTTTCTACCTTCACGACTTTGCTTACACATCTCATCTCCACTCATGCAACGACAATGCTAATTCAGAACTTCTTCACCTGTCACCTGGATTATCATAATAAACTCCTAACTGGTCTCCTTACTTCAGAACCTTCCTCCTTCCAATCCATCATCAGCTCTCCTATTAGGTCAGTTTTTTAAAGCATAAGTCTGTGCATAGTCCTCCCTTCTCAGTAAGCTCGAATGGTTTTCTATTTTCTCCAGGACCCAGGATCGTATCTTCTCTTTGGCATTTCAATCTCTGCATAACCTGTCTCCTGCTTACCATTTCCATTTTCTTACCCTTTCCTCTTCTCCATACACTCATATGAGCCAGCTTCCTTGACTGAATTGCAATTCTTCAAACATCAAACTCCCTCTCCCATCTCCTTACACTGCTTTTCCTGCATTGATTATCCACGTTTCTTGGCACGTTCTTCCCCTTCCCCTCCAACCTCTTAGCTTTCATAGTGTCCTACAAGACTTAATTCAATTCCCACCTTCTATCAGAATCTTGCCGCTCCTCTTATCTTCTCTTTACAAATTTCTTCCCATTAATGCAGTAGATACTCCTTGTGAACATAATTATGTCCATGTTGTCTTCTTCATTAGAATGTAAGCACACTGAGGTCAGGCAGGGACTGTTTTAGCCTTTCTTTGTACCCCCAGAACTTGAAACAATGCCTGACACATAGCAAGACAATAAATTCTTGTTGCCCTACTGCCTTTCCTCAGAGAGGTGGAGTACAAAGGGTGCAGAATATGGCAGTGCTTGCCACGTCCCCTGGTTTTGCTTAAGTGATTTTCTTTATAATAAGGAAAGCATTTGGAAAGTCACAACCCTCCATCCTCTCAGGCAACTCTTAAGGCTGGAAGCTCTAAAAACAGGTGCAGTGATAGAAGGCATGTCCTCATTGGAAGTTCTCTCCACCCATGTAGTCACAGGTGAGGACCATGTGAATGCACAACCCAATGAGGGAAGGTTCATTGGGTGGGAGTGGCATGTGACGTGAAGGTACAGTAGATCCAGAAATGACTATGATATGAAATATAGTATCAAAAACATTCATTAAAAAACCAGATTATCCAAAAGTAGGAGAGATTATTTGGGAGGTAGTGAGTTCCCCAATACTGGAGGTTTTCACTTGCCGAGGATAGGTTTGGGAGAAATGCCTGCTTAGTCTTTCCATGCTCTGACACATAATTCAGACATACAATAATTCACATGCGAAGGGGTCACAGGACTTAGACAAATCTTGTTGACAAATTAAAACTTTATCACGTGTTACCAGCCTTACATTTAATACCATGTCATTGCGTTGTGGCCTACTGTGCTTATATTAATTGGGGGTGTGTTGGGGGGTGGAAGGTGAAGCAGTACAACTCCCTCTTACTCTTGAATAAAGCAGCAGTGCCAAGGACTAGATAAACAAGAGCCAAACTACCAGTCTTAGCTTCTGTACAATTACAGAGTTGGTAAACTGAGTCACATGAAAGGCAGCCCAAGTCCAGAGGCTGGGCAGGAGCTTCTCATGGTCTCACACACAAGCTGTAGTCACATCCATGTGAGCAAAGCCTCTGAGCTCCTCCTTAGCCCTTGGGGCCTGGCAGCCCCAGCCAGTGAACTCTCCCATGATATTATCCTCTGTGACAAGAACTTAGCAAGGTTCAGAATTGTGTGAGGGGAAAAGGTTATGAGAAACTGTGATTCTCAGCCCCAACAGGGGTGAAAATGAAGGCTTCGCAGAGCTCAGGTCTGCAGGGAAAGAAGGAAAGAGGCCGGCCTCGTCCTCTGTGGCCTTCATGCTGCCTTCAAAGTTTGCAAGAACGTAATAATGAGAGTGAACTTTTCCTCAGGGCTTTAAGGTTGGCAAAGCCTTTTAAATATGTGATCTCATTATCTCATTCATTGCTCACAATAACCTTGGGAGATGGGTGCCATTCTTCTACTGATTTCACAAGTGAGGAAACTGAGTCTCTGAGTGTGATTTGTCCAGCATCACACAGCAGGGCCACATTCCTCAATCCAGTCCTATATCCTTTAATCCCCTGGCTGCTGCATTAGTTCATTGGGTCCTAACAACAACCCTGTGAGGAGGATGTTTTACATAAGTGGGAGCTGAGAGCCAGAGAGGGGGAGGGATTTACCCAAGGTCTATTACATTCTCAGAATAAATTAACTCATGAGTAGGAAGCCTTTGTTAGGTGCTTACTGTTTGCCAAGTGCTGTTAAGCATTATGTATACATATAAAAGCAACATAGCCCTGCTCTCGAGGAGTTCACAGTCTGATGGGGGAGATAGAACCTAAAGACAAATTTTCTGGGAATGTCAAAGTTGAAAGAGACCTTGGGGGCCTCTACTCTAAGTCTCTTATTTCAGAGCTGAAGAGCTCAAAGCCTAGAGACTTCCTATGAGTAGGGTCATGCAACAAGCTTTGGTGGAGGGCCCATTGTGGGCAAGATCTTGCTTGGGCTAGGGGCTGAAAGGATGACCAGAGTAAGAAGATACTAGTCCTGCCTTCATGGAGCTTCTAGCTTAATTGGGGAGAGAAATTAGGCACATGAAAAACAGGAATGCACAAGAGATTTACAAAGTTCTGTATGTGTGTGTGTGAGAAAGAGAGAGAGAGAGAGACAGAGAGAGAGACAGACAGACAGATGAGAGAAACAGAAGGAGAGAGAAAGCAAAGATGAGCAGTCACATTTTCAAGTTTATCCTTTTGTTTTTAGTGATAAGAGTATGTGAAATAATTCTCTGCAACTGAAATTATGAATATGCTTGGTAACCATCCTATCCCAACCTTTCATCAATAATAGCCTGTATAATGTGAAAGCCAAATTTAACCATCCAAGACAAGGCCCTATGCTCAGGTTGGGGAAACAAAGTTAGAAAATGACCCAGAAGGAGGAAAGAGGCATGTGACTCTATTAGAAGGTAAAATAGGGTAAATACAGAAGATGGGTCCAACAGAGAAGGATGAGAGATGGTAGTCATAGATTGTTGTAGCCTGAAGGCTATTTGGAGATCATCTCATCAGTCTACCATTTTACAGGTGAGGAAAAAAAAGATGTGGAGATCATGAATGCTTTGCCAGTTGTTTGCTAGTCGTTAGCAGAGCTAGTGAGAGGTTTGAACTCCCAGATCTTCTGAGCAATGCCCAACATTATACTTTAAGAATAAGGACATCAGAGAAAAAGTCAAGGAGGATATGGTCCTTGAATTCAACCTTGAAGGAGGAGAAATATTTGCAACCAGGAAAGGAAAGAAACTTCATTACAAACAGGAGAGCTACTGTCCTCAAATGCATGATAAGAAAGAGGGCAGGATGAGATGGACAAAGGAGTGGCCTAATTAATTTAACTGGAGGGTAGGATGAATGAAAGGAGTTTGCATTTTATCTTAGAGGCAATGGGGAGCCACTGATAATCCATGGTCTCCTAGCGGGATGGCAGGATCAGACCCATGCATTGGAGAAATGACTAGAAGCTGTGTGAAGAATGGGCTGGAAAGAAGGATGGCTGGAGGTGGAAATATGAGCTAGGCAACTGCCCCCGAACAGTCATTCACCATTTTAATGTGAGGAGACGCATTTTGACAGCTGCTCCATATCTCAGCTCTGTCTTCTGTTTTAGGCTAAGGATGGCAGGTTGAAACCATCCTGCCCAGGACACTACTATGAAAGTGAATTTGTCACCAATGGAGAAATTCAGCAGAGATGAGTCCACTGTATTTGACCCATCCTATTTAGAGAAGGTTTTGCTGAGATTCTGGCACACACATGTACTTTGCACTCATCTTGCTGGGGAAAGGAATATGAAAGCAAAATGACACATTTAGATGATTTTTCTCTATTAAAAAGCAGAAATTGATGATTCTGACTTGTTAATGGGCCTAATTCTGTGATGTTAACTCATAGCATATTGCTAATTAATTAAAGAAAGAATCCCTTTGTCACATAGGTTGAGATGCACCAAGGGTTGTGATCAGCACCTGTGAAGGGGTATCTACCTTGATGGAATATTCCATTGATGCAACTAGTAATGCAATGATACATCTTATCTCTAAATGTCCTTTAGTTAAGATAACAGAACTCTGTTATCTGTGGTTAGCCTTCATTCTTAAAAGCCCCTCCCCTTAGCATATATATGTATATATATAAACATATAATTATATATATATGTAACATATAACTTATAACATAGGTTATGGATCTATTGCAAGAAGATACCTTAAACCCCTTCATTCTACAGAAGAAGAAACTGAGGACCAGAAAAAGACATTGATTTGCTATGGAGGTCATAAGTGGCAGAGCCAGAATGAACACTGAGGCCCCCAGACTCCAAATCCACTTCTCACTCTGTTGTGCCACAGAAGGCCAGTCAATAATGTGACTTCTCCATTAAGACTTCAAGACCGATTCAAAGAGTCCTGAGTGAGTCATCATCCCGAGACAGTAGGAGCAGACTGCTTGGTGAAGCCATTGTACTAGTACTGACACTGCCCTTTGTTGTCACTTCCTGGGGTGGTGGCCTGGTTGGTAAGAAATTAGATTTTTTTTGTGTGTGGAAGATACTAACATAGTTCCCTGTAACACAGCCTCAAGTCTAAGTGTGGAGCATTTCCCTCCTAAACCGGGAGGAACAGATGTCATTGCTGGAATCCTCAAGATCCTATCTTCAACAAACAGAGCTAAATGGCCTTGGACCAAAATGCTGAGAGAATCAGCTCAGCTGGGGCCCAACAGTCCTGCTGGTAGATCACACAGCAAGGGATTAGACATGCAAATAAGACTCTAGATGTGCACGGACATCAACCAGCATGCCCTGGATGATGCTTCAAGTAAACTGTGATCACACATGGGGACCCCACATAATTCAAAATACGCCAATGGATCTGGGATCTCATCAATTTGGAAACTCCCTCCAAAGAGGCAAATCATAACCCAGATATCTGGCACCATAGTAAGCACTTCATAAAGACGTGTTCCCTTCCTTCACCCGGGTTCAAGGTGGCAGCCTCTTCACATGTACAATGTGTCCCTCCCTTGTGCTCTTGATGATATTGATCAGCTCATCTATCACCTGGGAGGAAAATCAGATCTCAATTTTGCTACCTCCTGAAGATGTGTTGAAGATGAAAAAATGTTATGCTATAATGAGAAAGACATTATAGAGAAAGTGTACATTATTTAAACTCTCATTTTAATCTTCAGTATTGAAAATAATTGGAAACTTCAGTTTGCGGTTTTTGCTTTGCTTTATTGCTGCTTATCAAATTCTCTTTCTTGGAGAGAATTCCTTAATTCCCTTCATTAACTTTTCAAGCATATTTCTACTCTCTGTTTTTTTTTCCTGGTGATACCTTGACTCTGGCTAGTCACTTGACTCCAAAGCCAGTCACCAATGGACTCCTGAGTTTCCCAAAGCATCAAGTGGGGTCCTCACTCCAGCACTTCTCATCCTCCAAAGCAGGGTCTTGGACCAGTTGTAACAAACAAGGGAGGAAACAACCCCAGAATCTTGTAATTGATTATTTAGTGCAAAAGAGGAAGAAAATTATCCCAGGTGGTGATGGCAGATGTGGCAGCCCAGGATACTTGGCACAATGCAGGCCAGATTTGATTACTGCTTGGAGAGCTAGTAAGGGGGTGCTTGCTCACATGGCACTGCTGTGCCTTTCCCCAGCAGTGAAGGGGAAGAGAGAATGTGATATTTTTTTTCCATTAAAAGCATTTACTTCTCTCTTTTCCACACCTAACTGGCCAACGTCAATAGCAGCTGCTGAGTGAGATTACATGGTTGAGGGAGGCTATAAATTTTTTCACTGAAGAAAGCCACCAGTAAAATGTTTCAAAAACAGACCATCCCTGTCAGATCTCAAAATGGAGGCATGAAAACATGAAAGCAGAAAGCAAAGATATGGCATCTGGCATAGAACCAAGTTGCCTGCATTTCCAGGCACTGATTCAAAATGTTATTATTGGAGTTAATTAGCACATACTAATGACTTTCTGAATTTCTCCACTCTTCCCACCACATCCGCCATCTTGTCTTCTGAAGTTTCAGTAATATCAGCTTGGAGTCTATACGGCTGGAAGGAGGAGGCTTATAGCTGCAAGGGATCTGAGATGTCTTCCAGTCCAACCCTTTCATTTCACAGATAAAGAAGCAGAGATCCAGACAGGGGAATGACTTCTACAAGGTCACATAGATAGTTAGTGCTAGAGACAGGATTTGAAGAGTGTCTGGCATGTAGTAGGCATTATAGAAATGTTTATTTCCTCCCTCCTCCCTTCTTTTCCACTGCAACTATAGAATGAAGGAATCCTGAAAGCTATGAACCCACCTTACTGCTCCATCGACTAAATCTTTACCTGTTTGCCAGAGCAATATCTTCTGGCACATAGAAAGCACTTCAAAAATGCTTGCTAATTAACTCATTGACATACCCATCTAAGTTAAGGGTGTGGATGTCTGAGGACCTAGAGGAATTATAGAAGCATTGCTTTCTCTCTGACCCTGCAACTACTCAGTTAGAGTTTGGCCTCTCCAACAAAATGAAATGAGTCGTTTGTGGTCTCTGAGACTGGGCTAAAGAGCAGGTATTTTTCCATACAAGAGCACAGCATCTGCTTGGGTTTGTTCTGGCTAAGACGTCATGCTGTCTAGCCTTGAGTAACAGAGATTGAGCAATAATGAAGTTACATAAGATATTCCCCGAGTGCCTCAGAATTTGTGTGACTGCCCCATCCTTACCTATGTCATTCCCACTTATTGCTAATGCAGGCAAGCTTCACTTCCCAAGTGAGAGCCTCTCTAGTACCCAAGGCATTGCCCAGATAGACCACAGTAAGTGGAGATACCTGTGAAAAATAACAGCTGGAGAGGAAGGAGGGAAGTGAAAAAGGTGAAGAAAGGGAAATACAAAAGGGATGGAGAGAATACCTTTGGGGAAGGGAAGTACCTAGCTTTCATTAAAAGCAGATAAACATTGTAATAATTCAAGCGGCAATTGGTAGGTGCTTGGTTCACAGTGTCAGGTCATGGAGTAAAGCTGGTAACAACTTGAATGCACAGTATGGCATAGAAGATGTAAGATCACAGCACTGAGAACTGGAAAGAATTTTGGAAATCCTATCACCTAATGCCCTCATTTTACCAATGCTGAAACTGAGGCCCAAAATGGGGAAGAGACCTAGCTAAAGTCTCTCAGAGACTTAACAGCAGAGCTAGGATTCAAATTCAGATGCTACAGTTAGGTGGTACAGTGAATAGAGCAATGGACTTGGACTCAAGAAGACCTGAGTTCAAATCTGGTCTCAGACACTTACTAGCAATGTGATCCTGGGCAAGTCATTTAACCCCTGTTTGCCTCAGTTTTGTTGACTGTAAAATAAGGATAACAATAGCAGAGTTGTTGTGAAAACCAAATGACATAGTATGTAAAGCACCTCCAAAACCTTAAAGCTCTACGTAAACACTAGTTCTCTGGTGCTCTTGTTATTTCTATCACTTTTTGCTGTATCACAAGTTTTCCTAGTAGTACAAGAAAAGTGAGTTTTGAGGGTGATTGTTAAAAGTTGGACAGCACAAAAACTGGGATAGTAGAAACACAAATGAGTAGATGGATGGGTAGAGAGAGAAAGAGAAAGAGAGATAAGTGAGTGGATGGGTGGGTGGATGGATGGAAAGATGTGGTCAAGTGACCAGAATTACATACCAGGAGCTCAATATTTTTCATGAACAAACAAGTTTAAAAATTTCTGACGAATAAAACTCTCAAAATATCATTGAGAATTCAACAAAGTTCCCTAGAAATGGACTTACCCACATGAAAAACATCCACAGGAGAATTAAATCTCAGTCTTCCTGTCTCTACATCCCAAGTTCTATCCACTAGGTCATAGGGAAATTTGACCTACATTGCTAAAGCTTCATGACCCAAATATCACTGTGCAAGCAGGGCTGTGGATTTCCAACACAGCATGTAATAAATCAGCTAAAAAAATATTATGTTTAAAGATGGAGCCTCCCTTCAGAGATTGCATCAAACATTTACACCTTTCTTTAGAGGAACCATTTTCTTAAGGCTTCAAGAAGGCAAAAATGAATCATCTTTATGAAAATTTAAGTCAGATTTCCTTTGTTCAAGTTTTAGGATAGACAAAATGTCATAGACAACCAATGGACTTGCACCACTTTGTGTCATTGCCATCTTCACCATCACCATTTCCATTTAAAGAGTATGTTCAGACTGACCATATCAAAAGGCCAAGTCACTCCAGCCCTTCCCGTCTCACCTTTTGACCAAAGTCCAACGGGCTGCTTTTGAGATTTCCGATTCATCATGATACAGAAGTGGTCTCCTCACTCTGAGAAGTGCACAGAAGCTCCCTTGTCTCAGGCTTCTCATTTTGGCCTTGGTGCAGTATGACTTGTGGAGCATCTGTTCCCTCTGACTCTTCTCTATCATTTTCCTGGTTTTTAATCCATAGCAACATCTCCAACAATGGAAATGAAACCGAGGTTTGTGGCTGCCCAAGTCCAGCAGCTGGCTGAGCATCCCACAGTTGTGTGCCAGAATGAAGATAAATTTGGTCATCTGATAGGCAAGGGAAGGGGGCTGAAAAACTGATGAACCAGACACATCTCTGCTCAAGTGTTTCCAACAGTGGAAATGGTGCCGAGATAGACTAGAGGATGGTCTCTTCTTGGATGTGGTTCAAAGTATCCTTTTTCTCCTGGAAGATGCAAAAATGCCCTGGCGTTCACCACACACAGCAAGAGGGGCCTCAGATGAGGGGCATGGAAGCTTCTCCTCTTGCCAAGTCATAAGCAGAATTTCCAGAGATTGTTTCCTTCTTAGCCCTCTCTCAATGATGTACTATACAGGATACAGACTGCCTGCCAGCAGGGTCAGGGCTTGGCTGTGCAGGCTAATCCTAATCTCCAGTTTGGGCTTCTACAATGAAAGATTCCACATAATTGCAGAAAGCATAGGGGTGGGGTGCAGGTGGGGAAGGAGAAGGAGGAGCTATCCAGACAGAGAAGTGTTCCTCTATTCATAACTTTGGATCAATTGACTTCTGTACTTCCAGCATCCAAGATTTCAGCAGCACAGCTATTCCCCTCACCATTGCAAAGTGACCTCTCTTCTCCTTGGGAAAGAATATTGGAAGTGGGAACTTAGCTACTGGGCTAGCACCATTCTTGGATCCAGAAAGACCTGAGTACAAATACTGCCTCAATTGCTTACTCTCTGATGTGACTCTTAGAAAGTCACTTCTGACCTCTCTGAGTCTCTATTTCCTCTTGTTTAAAAGAGCAATGAAATGCTTGTGACACTCACCTCCCAAGGTTTAGGTGGGAAGCAAATGAAATAATGTATGCAAATCTTGAAATACCACGTGAGTGCCAATTGTGCACATTATTTTGTTCTTCTAGCCTATATGCTCAATGGGGTCCCGATAGAGGTAACGCCCTAGGATGAGTCACTATTCCATAACTATTCTTTGATATGTTTTTCAATGTTCTATGAAGGATTCCATAGACAAATGAAATAATTGACATTTTGTAATTGAATGAAAGTATTGGGATGAAAGCTTATTAAAATAATCTTTTAATGTATTTGTTATTATTATTGATGATGATAATGATGATGCATCAGTAAATGAGCTGCTAAGAATGAAAAAGTCCATTGGCTGGCTTGCAGCCTATAGCTAAGAAGCCTCTTCAAGTCAAGAAAGACTGGTTCTCAACAGACCCATAGTCCCCTGGCCTTGACCTTGAAGCCTTTCCATTCAGGAAAATGTGCCAGGGCTTGCTCTCCCTGGATGTTGCCTTCAAGAATCTAGTCTCCTCTCTACAACTCACATAATGGTGGCATTAGAGTGGACTTCCGGTGGATTTTAATTTATGCTTGTTTTAAAATGTTCCTCACCAGAATTCATTCAAGCCACAGGATCTATTTTGACTAATGATCCCAAAAGAGCTTGACCATACTATGTCTCAAAATTGGAGGGTGGAGGAAGCCTAAACTCTGTGCACACACTTTCAGAGGTGTAAAGAGTCAGAAAAGGGTTCTGGCTCAACTCCATTTGAAAATGCAATGATATCATAGTATTCTAATAACAGACACATCTGAGGAAATGTGCAACAACCTACTGAAACTCACCATCAACTGACAACAGTAAAAGCTTTGGCTGCTCTGATCAAAATAATGAGCCAAGACAATTCCAAAGGATCCATGATGAAAAAGTCTGTCCCTCTCCAAAGAGAGAATTGATTAACTCTGAATGCAAGGGTTTTTTTTTTTTACTTTCTTTATTTTTGTTGTTTATGTTTGTGTGTGTGTGTGTTTGTGTATGTGTGTATGTGTGTGTGTGTGCATTTTGTCACATGGCTAATATGGAAATATGTTTTGCATGACTTCACATGTATAATCAATATCACATCACTTCCCTTCATAAGGAGTGAGGGAGGAGTAGGAGGGAGAGAAAGAATTTGGAACTCAATTTTTTTAAATTAATGTTGATTTTTTTACATCTAATTAAGAAATGTTTAATGAAATAAAATATATTTTAAAAAGAGAATCACTATCAAGAATGTTTGGGCTGTAATCAGCAGTGGAGAGAAGGGAAGAGAAAGGGAATGAGCATATATTAAGCACCTACTACATGCCAGGTGCTGAGCTACGTGCTTTGCAAAAATATTGCCTCCTTTGATCTTCACAATAACCTACCAGGTAGGTGCTCTTATAAGCCCCATTTTACATTGAGGAAACTGAGGCAGACAGAGGTTAAGTGATGTGTCCAGGGTCACAGAGAAAGGAAGTGTCTGAGACTGAATCAGTCCTTGCTTGACTTTAGGCCTTAGCTTCCTCTATCTATTACCTATTACGTGCCAGGTATTATGATAATGGCTGGTCTGGTGATACAAAGACCAAACGTAGATAACCTTACCCTCAAATGGCTTACAACCTGTCTGGGAAGTCATATATGCATCTCAGTGAATTTAACATATATGCAAAGGAAATATAAGGTAATGTCAGGAGGGAGGCAACAGCAGCTGGGGGTGGGGAGAGGCAGGGAACAAGTCAGAAAAGTCTTCAAGTAAGAGGTTTCATCTGAGCAGAGTTTTGGAGAAATCTAAGGAAGGGTTCTCAGAGGTGGAGGGGAGTAGACATCTCACTCTAGGTATCAAGGCACACCTGGGTAAAGGCCCAGAGATAAGAGGTAGGAGGCCCATTTGGCTGGATTGTAGAGGACCTGCTGATCTAGAAATAATGCCTGTGTAATAAGCCTAGAACTGGAGAAGGAAATGGCAAACCACTCCTGTATCTTTGCCAAGAAAACCCAACATGAAGGGTCATGAAGGGTCGGACACATCTGAATGACTGAACAACAATAATAAGCCTGGAAAGTTTTGAACTGGGCTGTGAAGGGCAATGGGGAGCTACTGGTGCTTTCTGAGCAAAGGAATGACACGGTCAGAAATGCATTTAAAGAGAAATCTTGTTGCCATTCACTGCCAACCCTAGCAGCTCCCCATTTAACTCAACTTTATTTGATACGATCTTCTGCTAAATCGGGAGGTGGAAATATTCTGCTTTTGGTAAAGGGCTGTGCCAACCCTCATCATTGACTCATCCTAGTAAGTTAGTAACTGAGATGGAAGGAACTCAGCGGATCGGGGAGCTGTACAAAGAGCATGGAAGCTAGCAGAAGTCGCGATAACAACTCCAACTCTGTGACAGATGGTGACCAAACCCTCTCCTGTAGAAATGCCTTTGAATCAAAGAAGATATGGAGGGCACAAGCTGTGTATAACAGGCAGGAGGAGAACAAGTTAGTGTCCTGGGTGAGAAAAGAGCAGAAATATCAGTCTAATGGAGCAGGGAGAAGACTCAGAAGACTGGGGTCTTAAAAGGCTCCACTTCTCTTTGGAGACACGCTGAAACTTTGGAGGTCTCATGGATTGGATTTTTAGAGGTTTGCTTCTCGTTAATTAGCATCCCCATACATATGGAACCAGGAAAGGCATGTTTCAATAGCCTCGCCAAGACTGCTGGCTCAGCAAGTCATCTGGAACAGAAACTAGATCTGTAAAGCCACACACTGTGGCGAGGGCAGGGGTCATCCTCTGCTAAGGCAGAGCTAGAGAACATCTCCTATTAATGAGGCGCCCGCCGTGGAACAAACACGACACAGCCAGACCGGCAATGGCGAGGATTCAGCTGCCCACCAGCGCCGATCTGGAAGGGGGCTGAGGCAAACACTGATGCCACAGTCAAGACCTGCCCAGAGCCGTGTCAGGTTGAACATCCAGCTCCGTGCCTTCCAAAAGGGGCACACCAACTCCCCTCGGTCCTCTGCTTTCTGCGTGACCTTAAAAACAATCCTCCCTCCACTGGGCTAAGGCCAATCCAAGGCAGACTTGTCCTCCATTGTACCAGGCATTTTTTTGAAACCCTGACCGCAGAACCTTGCTCCTTCTTGTTCTTTTGCAGTCATTGCTCCCTTTCTTTATGCTGTTGCATAGTCCATCAGGCAAGTAGCCCTGCAGGGCCTGGGGATGAGGAGAGAAAGGGACATTTTATCAGTCATTTTTCCTTTTCTAAGCATATGCGTGAAAACCAATGAAAGTCCCAGGTGAAGATGGCTTCTGGTTTGGAAAATGCTCACTCTCTTTTTTTTCCAGAGGTGCTGGACTCAGCACAGTTCCAAATGACTTTTTAAAAAGTGTTTTCCTCTAAGTTCTAGCAGCTCAGAGAAATTGCCAGAAATTCATTCCACCTGTTCTCTAATTTGTTGGTGCCATGGGAATGTTTCTTCTCTGCTGTCCAGGAATGAACGGGTGCTTTCTCTCAGTCAGTAGAACAGGATGTCCCAGAAATCCAAGGCTCAGAGTGAGACAGGTCATTTGCAACCAAAAGAGACTTCAGAAGTCATCTAGGCCAAATGATTGCTTTTATAGAAGAAGAAACTGAAGTTTAGAGTGGTTAAAGCTCACAGGTGCCTACCTCGAGGTAGAATCAAAACAAATCCTTTTGTGGTGTCCCTAGGACTTGGCTCAGTGCCTGGCACATAGTATGCACTTTATAAATGCTGATTTTGTTCCTTCTTTTCTCCATGCTCTGCACCCAAGCCAAGCCTGCTTCTTATCAAGCGCCTATTATGCAGCAGGCACTGTGCTCCATGCTGGGCATCTCCAATTCCTATTAGATTTGCTATCCTGACGCAGTCATCCAGCACGAGAGCTATCCCTCTTAGCTCTGCACCATCTGAGAATCTGATGAGCGCAGTACCCATGCCTTTATCGAAGTCACGGCTTAAAATTTCATACAGCACAGGGCCAAGCAGAGGACCCTGGGATATACCAGCAGAGTCCTCCTTGCAAAGGATATGGCTCCATTCATACTTCCTCTTTGAGAATAGCCATTCAGCTAGCTCCAAATGTGAGTCTTTCTTGTAGCCCCAGAGCTGAGCACAGTGTAGATGCTTAGTGAATGTTTGTTGACTGACTGACTGAAAAACAATGGGGAACAGTGGGTAAAATTTGGCTAGAAAATTAGAGGAATGGGTTTCCAATGCCATCTCTGCCACTTTCTCCCTGGGTCACCTTGGTCACTGTTTCTCTGAGCCTCCAATTGGAACTTCTAATATGAGGAGTTTGGGGTCAATGCTTCTAAAGTTCCCTTCAGCTCTTCATCAATGACCCACTGAGTTCTCTTATCTTTTGGCCCATGATCAAGGGTGGAGAACCTGCGGTCTCGAAGCCGCATGGGGCCCTCTAGGTCCTCAAGTGTGGCCTTTTGACTGAATCCAAAAAGTTCTGTGAAATTTAGATTCAGTCAAAGGGACATACTTGAGGACCTAGAGGGCCCCATGTGGCCTCGAGACCACAGGTTCCCCAACCCTGGTCCATGTCTTTCCTTCTTTTTCATAACTACATATGTGACATTCTCCTGGTCAAATGCCTTCAACAAGAAAGTGCTGCTAGCCTGGCCCGATTACACCTTAATAATCAGACGTGATGTCTTTTCCTTGTAATCAGTACTTCCTTGTCTGTATACGCCCGCAGCACCTTTTCCTATTCTGGACCTAGTGGAGAGAGGGCTGCGCTCAATGCACAGCATCCCCACATTGCAGAGCTGCAAGGGGCCTCGTCAGCTATCTGGGCCAACCCAGACCTAGAGAAGAATTACCATCACCACTTGACCCAAAGACTTCAAGGGAAGGGAGAACTCCACTTTCCGAGGAGAACTCCACATTCCTCTTTGAGACACCTCTCATTGGTCAATAACTTGTCCGGATGTCAAACCTAAATTTGTCCCCTTTGCAAACTCCTTCTCTTGTTCCTGTGTCTGCCCTGTGGGGCCAAACACACCACTAGCATCTCTGTTCCACATAATAGCCATCCAATCCATGAAGCTAGCTATCATGTCTCCCCTTGTGTCTTCCCCACTTTAGGCTAATCATCCCCAGGACCTTTAACTGCTCTTCCTATGTCCCAAACTGGAGACCTTCTACCATTTTAGGTGCCTTCTTCGGGATGCTCTCCAGTTTGTCCATGTATACTTAAACTGGTGTCTCAGACACGACCTGGCCAGAGCAGGGCAGGAGCAGGATTTTTGCTTCTTTATTTCCAAAAGCCAGGCCTCCCTTTATGCTACCGGGGATTGATCCCCCTCAGCTGTTTTGGCTGCTATGTGACTGCTGATTTGTATTGAGCCTACTTGCAGTCCAACAACACCCCCAGATCTTTTTCAGAATTGATAAGATTTGGCTTCAAATCTTAACCCAGAAACTTATTCCATGAATGAACTTGAGTAAGTCACTTAATTGCAGTTCCCTCTTCTGCTAAATGAGAATAATGTTCTCTCCTACCTCACAGGTTAATTGTGGGGGTCAAATAAGGCAATATATGTAAAATGCTTCGCAAAACTCAAAGCTCATAAGCAAGTCACAGTTGGCCAGCTCTCTTTATTGTTCTTGCTAACAAGGGGCTAAAACAGGCAGAGTGGCATAGTAGAGAGTTGGGCTAAAAGCCAGGAAGACCTGTGTTCAAATCCCACCTCTGACAAATCCTGCCTGTGTGACCCTAAGGAAGTCACTCAGGACACTATGCATCTCCCTAAGACTAAATTTCAGGGTATTGGTATGAGGCATTTCCTCATTCGAGGAGTAACCCATATCAATGAAATGACAGGTTCAGTCCTTATTTTTATCTCCACTAAGGGCTGAGCTCTGTTGTTTCTACAAGGCTCTCAATATCCTTCACTTCAGGAGCCTGAGACGGCATTCAGGTGGCCCTGCCCTAGTGACTCTTCTTGTTCCAACTCCATTCAGAGTACTTGAGTTCACGGTCATTCTCAATTGATCCATACTGTGAAGTAGAACGTGCTATCAACCATTCCCATTCATTAATCAGTCAAGCCATTCATTAACAAGCAATGTGATTTTTTTCATCGCATTGCACCCTAACCGGGCTGGGCTGGGCATCAAGCAGGGAACGTTAAAATCCAAAAACAGGGACCACCAAAACAGGTGATTACTGATGAATTAGTCCTAATTATACAATCTCCCCCTTAGAGCAGGGTCAGCGCCATCCCTGCTGCCATCTCCAGCCTTGTCCTTCCTCTCCGCTCATCCTAGCCTTCCTCCGACACAGCCCTTCTGGCCCCTCTGCAGTAATTGACAGACGTCGTCTTAGGAAGGAGACCAGCAGGCCGCGTTCCGCCAGCCTTCATGATCGATTTTCATGAGTGGTCCTTCTCTGCTCCTAGCTTGTCGACCACATCCCCAAAGCACAAACTTTTCATTGCACCTGCCGCTAAGTGGACCTCTTTCAAACAGGCCACCAGACTGGGTCAAATCCACTTAGTAACAAGCAAGGAATTATTTCTATCTATTAATACTAGACTCCTTCTTCCCGTTGTGAATTTCATGCAGAGGAAAGAGGGGGAGGAATGTTGAAACAAGACAACTTGTTTATTTCTACAAGTCAGCCCCACAACCTGCCATCTCTGCCCAAGCATGTCATTGTCTTAAGAATTTGTTTGCCTGCCTGGGGAATATTGGGGGAGGGGGGAAGGGGGAGAAGAGGCTTCTTTCATTGTATCCAACAATGTCTGCTCTCCACTGATTGGTGGCGGCTCCTCAGCCCTGCTCCTGGCTGGGATGTAGAAACACGCATCCTTATGAATGCTGACTGACACTCCAGGGCAGAGGGTGTTTTATTTACTGTGTGCCTTGCATTGGGCTGCCTTTGTTACCTGAAATGGATGAGAGGATGTATATGTATCCCAAATAAACAGGGAAACTCCTCCCAGTTGGGAAGTGGAGACATATCTATTAATAAATCCCAAAGAGGAGAAGGAGAAGCAGGAAGGGCTTCCACATTCAGGGAAACAGATGACTGCCAAGTGGATGGATGCCAGAGGGTCATGGTTCTCCCACCCTCTTCAGAGCAGAGCTTGTGTGCCTCCTACCATAAAATTCAAAAATACCAACTCCTGCATTTTAAAATCTCCAGAATCTGGCTCCCGCCTCCCTTTATAGACTGATTTCACACCCCCTCCCTTCATGTAACCACCAGACGATCTGGTTTATTTGCTGTTCCTAATATGTAACATCACGTCTCCCACCTCCATGTCTTTGCACAGGCTGTCCGCCATTCCTGGAAAACTCTCCTGCCTCACTTCTGCCCCTTAGAATTCCCTTAAGGCTTATCCCAGGTGTTAATTCTATATGAGACAGTTCCAGATGCCACTCTAGCCCCAGCCCTTAGGGCTCTTCTCCAAGCCCCCAGATGGCTTCTTACTTCTTTAGTCCTCGTCTTGTTTTTATTTTCCTGTGGCTAGATTATTTCCCTCTTTAGAATGAAAATGCAATGAAGCCAAGTACTAGTTCATTATTTTCTTTGTGTCACCAATGCTATCAGAGAGCTGAGCGCACAGCTTAGGAAATCAGCAAATTAGTAAATTAGTCTCCCATTGGCAAGTTCATTCCAGGGCTTCCATTGTGTGTTTGGGGCAGGTGGAGGGGTGAACCCAGATACAAACATTCACAATTACTTGAGAAGAGAGAGAGCAATCCTAGGAGGCCCTGTCACTATCTCCAAATGTAGCCCACCTGGGCCTTCTCACCCCATGAAGTCCTCATCTGTGATCCCCCCCAAGAAGCTTCCAAGGGGCGTCCATGCAAAGCTGTGGTTCTAGGCAGTGGGCACTGACCACAATGTTTCTCAGTCCACCCTCTCGAGAAGCTAGCTAACCAGCTTAAGCTCAAAGCTTTCATTTTCTGCAGAGGAAATTTGGCAACCATGCCTCTGTCCTCACAGACAGGCAAATACAGGCACATACACTCACACACATATATTCACAGACAAACACACGCACACACACACACACACACACACACACACACACACACACATACACAGTGCCACTTCACGGTGGACTCTGAAGACGCCCAAAGGGCAGACTCAGACTTCATCCATCAAAGAGCCGTAAAGCTTCCAGAAGGTCACGTGTGCTCTTACATCTACATGTGTGTCGGTGTACTTGCATGTGTGTAAGCATGCATGTGCCTGTCTGTGCATGAATAGGTTGGAAGCTGAGGGGTGGGAGAAAGACTGCCCTTGTCGATTTGGTCACCGAGACACCCAAAGCGTTTTCACTGATAACTAAGGATCCAGCTAGGAAATCCGACTTTGAGAGATGCAATGAGAAGCAGCAGAGGACTCTGGAAAGAACCCTAGACTGGGAAGCAGAGGACCTGGGCTCCAATCCTGCCTCCCACAGAGCAGCCGTGTAACCTTGGACGGGCCACTTGCTCTCTGGGCCTCAGTTTCCTCCTCCACAAAGAGCATGTGGTTGGTTGGAATCCTTCCGGCTCTAACTTTCAGAGCTGCTGAGTTTTCCAGGCTAAAGGAGAAAGACTGAATAGCTGCAATCGCTTCTGCGTGGAGAAGAATACACTCTCCTTTGATAAAAAAAAAAAAAATGTTTTCTTGTCCTCGGAAAACGTTTTCGTGGTTCTCCCTCTCCACCCCATCAGAAATGATCTGCCCTTTCCCCAACCTCCAGCAGCTCTTTGCACCTCGGGCTCTCCAGACGTTCTGTTCTGCATTAAAGAAGCACAGACTTGGGGGGGGGGGGTCTCTGAGGTCAGCTGGCCCCCTCCCCCGAGTCGTGTCATTCCTGTGTATCTGTTGTGCAGGATACTTCTCAGGACCCTATAATACAGGGAGCTGCGATACTCCTGACAGAACCACGGTAGCTTAAGATCGTAGGATGATGGAGCAAGAGCATGTCTAGTCCTTATTTGACAAATGAGGAAACTGAGGTGGACAGAGGTTAAGTGACTTTGCTCAAGGTCACACAGTCAGTGAATGTCCAAGGCAGGATTTCGACTCCAAGCCCAGTATCTTTCTAACTATACCATAGTTTGGAAGCAGAACACCATTAGGGTGGCTTTTGTTTGTTTACCTAAATGGTGGCACAGAATGAAATCAGCAGGCTTATTTATCATTTTATGTGCCCTAGAAATTTCTGCTGCCTCCTACCCCATCCCCACTAGCACCACCATCACAACTGGAATGGAGCTGTGTTGAAACCCAGAGCAGCAGGCCTCTTGCCCCAGTCCTTGGTGGTCCCCAATGCCTTTCAGATTGATTTATCTTGAAATCCAAAACGGTGCAGGGTTCCTGGTGCTGATTAGCACTTCAGCTCTTCTTCCAGTGGTCACCAGGGTCCTGTAACAGTCTATTCTCACAGGCAGGTGAGATAGGCAGGTCTCAAACACAGAGTCAGTGTTCTAACACTTTGATTTCTCTGCTATCTTTATCAAATCAAGTTTGCTGGGACCTGAGGAACATGCCAATTTGCATGACCTAAGTGATGAACACAAATACACATATACACACAAAACCTCTCTTGAATGAGCACAATTGTGTGTCTGCCAAGTTCTCTCTTGTGGGGGTGTTCATCAACAGTGGCACAAGCTGGAAGCATGTCAAGGGAAATCTTGATTTGGAGACCAGAGATGCCTGGAAGCCATTGCCTTCTGGCTCACCTCCAGTAATCCATTAAAAATCAGAATTGGTCAAGTTCACACGGCGAACAGGGAGATGTGTTGTGAAATGTACAGAAAACATGGGAAATGCTACACCTGTTTGGAAGTCACTTAATAAACCTCAGCTTTAGGATAGAGCTCCACTCCCCAAAATGGTGATTCTTCGACCTTGGGCTCCTTCCAACTTATTTGTTTGGAAAGTAGAAATGTCTCTCTCTATTGTAGGTGCGGTATTATGTGTGTTTGCTTCGTTGTAAAGACCACCTTGGGAAGGGAGATGAAACAACAAAGGATTTCCAAGCCTCCACTGACCTCCATAATTCAACTGGAAAACATTTCAGTTCTTCCTCACAGAAGGCAGGAAAAGATTGATAGGCTCTAATGACGCTACCCAACATGCCCAGCTATGCTTTTCAGATGCATGTTTGACAGCGGGTTGAAGTCTACCACTTTCTTGTCTTTGTTTCAGCAAGTAGGCATGATATTTCTCTTAGAACCTCCTCCATCACAAAATATTAGGTTTTAACCTATAAATCAGCAATCACCATATTAACTAGCAGAAGAACACAGAAAATTAGTATCTACTAGAGTACTGTAAGACTTCTTTGGTAGACAAATTCAAAGATCATGAGTTCAATGTTCAGACATTTATATTTAGAACGTAATATTCCTCACTTCATTGGAATTAGAAAGGTCAAAAACATCAAGAGCTCCCTTGTCCATCCACTTCTCCCCACTTCTGTGACAGATATCCTGTTTTCATACTCTTACCACCTCTCATCTGTATTATTATAATAGCTTCCTAACAATAAATCAATCAATCAATAAGTTTTTATTTAACACCTATTTTTTTTAATTTTATTTTTAATTTATGGAATAAAACAAGAATTTTCCTAACATAATACAATAAAAAAAGATGATTGCACATGAAACTGCAAATCTACCATGCACAAACTGCATGGTATATTTGAAATATACAACAAAATTATCATGTAACTATCTTTTTTTTCTTCCTCCCCACCCTAAAGATAGCTATCATTAGACATAAATGGGCATATATATGTATATATACATATAATATGTTACATATATATAATATAAATGGGCATATATATAATATATTATGTATATGTCAAATTATTCTAGAAATACTTCCACTTATCAGTTCTTTCTCTGGATGCAGATAGCATCTTTCTTTGTATGTCCTTTATGCTGCATTTTGGTATTTATAATAGTCAAAATGACTTATTCCCTCAAATTGATTCTTAAAACAATGTTACTGTTATGGTATACAATGTCATCTTGGTTCTGCTCTTTCACTCTTCCTTATTTCATACAAGTCTTTAGAACTGAGATCTGATTCAATGATGATGACTCAGGCTTTGTTCATAGTATTGTTTATATTAGAGAGACTCTAATCAAGATTTACTGAATTAAGCTATAGCACTACAAAATGATTGATAACTTCCCTTTGAATTATCTTTGGGGTTAGGGGAACAATTTTAAGACCATATGCTAATTTGACTGTATTTCTAATTATTGAGATCTCAGGTTAAGGAAATTTGGAGGAGATGAGGACCATACTGCCTTGTCAACGACTTAAATTATGTGCTCCTTATCCTCTTGTGTCTAATATTGGTCCTGGAAGGAAAAAGAGGTGAGGAAAAGTGGGTCTGTTGTGTTCCTTTAAGGAAATGTATTGTCTTCTCTGAACTCTAGGGACATTCTATGTGAGTTCAGTTGAGTTGATTATTACAATGGGAACATTATATGTACCATCTGCATGTCCTGATTTTCCCTTAAATGAGGAAAAAGAGAGAGCCAGTGACATGAATGAAATGATTTTTAACAATATGGCAGCTAAGCATTTAGAAGGCTTTGGGACTGGCCACTTGGCCTCTTTGGCCTGAGTTCATTAGTCCATTCCACACTCCCAGGCTCAACCAAGACACTCAGAAGGATAGTAGAAAAGTGATGAGGTTTTTTTTTTTTTTTTGGTTTTGTTTTCTTGTTTGTTTGTTTGTTTGTTTTTTAACACATTCCCAGGGAAATAGATGCAAGGTTTTGCCTAGGGGCCTCAGAGAAACTTTTGGTCTCACCCAGATCCACCCTTCCTGACATCTAGCCAAGCCCAGGAGTGCTATCACAATTCTTGACCCCAGATCCTGGAGTCTCTTCTACTCTCACCTCTGTCCTAAACAACATTCCTCCAACCACCTCTGTTGTCCTTAAAAGTTGGGCTATGACCAACCTTGGCCCAAGGTTTTTGATTCTCCAAGGTATAGTTCAGAGTATAGTCCGTATTCATTCTTGAGGCCGGTCTGGAAAATGCCGTATCTCACCATCAATTTGACTTTGGGTGAGGGACGAAGGGAAGAACTTGGGATAGTTAGTTGTAGGGAAACAAGGTAAAACAGGAGAAGCCAAGACTCTGGCATAGCTCCTTTTTCCCCAAGGTCATGCTGAGGTCTAATCAAGTCATCATTCATGGATGCATTCATTCATCTATTCATTCAACTTACCAACCATAAGCAGTTATTATGTGCCTATTGTGGAGCCTTGTGCCAAGTGCCAGAGCATCCATAGGGTTTAGGTAACAAAAGCCTCCTGCCTTTTGGAGCTTACAGCTCAGAAGATACAACATCCTATGATTCATTCAGCTCTTAGATAGATAGCAAAGCTGTCTCCTCAGAACTGGAGAAAAAATAGAATTTCCAGTGATAGTCTAAATTCTTTTAGACTCCCAGTGTTCATTATTGTTTACTTGTGTTTCAAATATAATTTTTTGTCTATGTGGTTTAGACCTGCAGGTTCATGAATGCAGCAGACTAAGTGACTCCTAGTCCTAGGGAAGTATATAAACTTGCCCAGAGTCCCCCAATCAGTGCATGGCAAAGCTCTTCTATGGCCAGCCTTCTGGCCTCTACCACCACACTGGTTCTCAACAGAATATCTAGTTTATTTGGAACAGGGGATTTTGGATCAGTAGACCTGTGCCTTTATGGATCTCCCAGCTTGACCCTTGAGGCAAGAAGGCATGCCAGGTCAAACCTGCCCAAAAGTCAGCTGGACTGGTTTTTCTCACTCTACTTAGTTTGCTAACTCCATCAATTCCCATATAGGCTTTTGTAGCTGGAGCTGGACTTTCTTCTTCCACATAGCTTTGGACTTTGCATGAAGGAATCCTCTTTGAAAACAATGTTTGGTAAGAAAGTGCCTTTTTTCTAGAAGCTATTCATTTCTCATTCCTCTGGACTCTCCTACAACATCTGATGACCTGTGCATTGTAGAGGCACTGTATTTTTTCTTCTAGTTTTGTATCACCACTATAAATAATAAGAAACACGTAACTATTGCAAGGGAAGGGAGACCAGAATCTTCTCCCACTGCTTTCAGTTTGGTAAGTTACTTGTGGCTTCCAAAAATCCCAAAGTTATTGTTGTAAAATCCCATCTTTTTAACACCAGTGTCCTCCTGCTGATGCTATGTGCTTCAAGAGGCTGATGCCCTCTGTCCATGGAGGCCTCATCATGCACAGAGATGAGTCTGTGTTGAACGCTCCACTGAGGAAGCTCCTAATGGGCTGGAAAGGAAATGTATGTGGGCCATGGAAGAGATTGTCATTTGCCCAAGAACCAGCCAAGGGAGATGTATATTGGGAGGTTCATCAGCAGATCATTGGCCATGGCCACTAGGGGTTGGCTGTTTGGGCCACAGCAGTGAAAGGATATCCACCAAGACATAATTGGTAGGGTAGAAAAGGTACCTATACAGTGAAGTCATGGCTCCCTTGGCAGAGACAACTTGTAACTTATGCCAGGATCATACTTAATGTCTGTATGAAGTCATGCTAGCACCTTATCAAATCAAAGATCAAAATTAATGCAAAGATAGAGTAAAGAATAATAATAAAAGGAGATGGTCTGCCACAAAAACACCTTCACCTTGATCTAATCAAACAAGTTAAAGATGCCAAAAACTCAGAAATGGATGGAGGAGAGGACATCAACACTGAATCAAATAATTTTACATAGAAGTTTAGCCAGTGGAAATTAATTGTCGCACAAACGAATCTAAAAATCATTTCAGTCAGTAAATTATCGATGCATTTGTTAAGCAGAAAGACAGGCAGCCAAGGGCGATGCTGATTTAGAATACAAAGTGATTCACAAAATTTTACAGAGAAGGATGAGAGAAGACTATGAGTAATAGAACCTCATAAAATATCAGGACAGAGTAGAGGGAGAAAACAGTTTTTAAAAGCATAGAGATCCAACCAAGCAAAGTTATTCTAAGGATGTGTAAGAATAAGATGTAAGGAAGACAATGAAGAGATGAAAGAAGGTCTGAAAGAATAGATTGATATTTTTTCACCATTGAGGTGAAGGCCTCATGGAAGCACAGCATTTGGACTCTAATGTCTATCTCAGTCCTGAAAGTACTTACAGATGAGGCCAAAAGGGCGCTGCAAAGAACAAGGATGAGGAAAGCAACAGGCCAGAAGCATGTGTAGACAGAGGAGCTCCACACTGGAGGTAACACAACTTCAAGGGCACTGAACAATCAGTTCATGAGCCTCGTAGAGAGGGGTTCTGTGCCAAAGGCTTAGGGGAAGAAATAGTGGCTCTCACTACCGGGTAAAATAATTCAACAAAGAAAACAATGGCAACTCGATTCATGTGCCTCCAGTGCTACATGCGTAAAGGAGACCCTCCATATGCAAGCATCGAGGATGTCCATCATGAGGGTATCAGAAGGTTCATCGTCAATGCTCCACAATTGTTCACATATGGGTCACATATTGCCCAGTTGACTGAAAGATACGAGATTCCTAGGCACACGACTTGTTGGATATCCAAGAAAGCATTTCACTACATGGAGTTCAATGTGTCCTTAAAGGCCCTCTGTCAACAAGTCTGCTCCTTGTGCCCAAATTATGCATGGCCCTTTGAAAGGCATAACAATGGAAATAACCTAATTTGATGACCCTCCATCATAAACCTGAGGCAGTGCATGAAGCAGGGGAGATGTCATCTGCCAGAGGGGGTTGTCACTGTCACAGAGAAGATCCAGGGGGAAGCCCAAGGGAGAAAGCCCAAGGGGTTCTGGTTGGCAAAGTCCTCCAGGGGCTCCCATTTGCAAATAATCCTTTGCTAACCATCTCAAATCCCAGAACATCCAGAACTTCCTGAATGAAATATTGAATCATATCAAAGAGTCTAGACTAGCTACCTACACCAAGTAGGAAAACCAAGCGGATAAAGAATAGCTACTGGCCAATAAATGATATGCTGAAAGTTTGAAGTGTAATCCACATAACTCATACATCAGTATATCTATCTATCTATCTATCTTTCTATCCATCTGTCTGTCTGTCTACGAGTATCTGCCTGCCTGCCTATCTGTCTGACTACCCTCTATATATCTATGTTGTTGTGTTTCAGTCATATCTGACTCTCTGTGACCCTCTTTGGGGTTTTCTTGGCTAATATACTGGAGTAGTTTGCCATTTCCTTCTCTAGTTCATTTTACAGGTAAGGAAACTGAGGCAAATGAGGTTAAGTGACTTGCCCAGGGCCATGCAGCTAGTAAGGGTTTGAGGCCAGATTTGAACTCATGTCTTCCTGACACCAGACCTGATGCTCTATCCACTGCACCACCTAGCTACCCCCTATATATCTATATCTGTATCTGTATATATGGACAGATAAATATATCATGGACAATACTAGACAAATAAAGCAGTTTGGAACTGGAATTAAACAGGAGGAGAAGAGGGAGCTGAATTGCCTTTGGGAAATTACAAAATCCTTTTAATTTTAATGAGGCAACTGGTGGCACAGTGGATAGAGTGTAAGTGGATAGAGTGCCTGGAATCAGGAAGACCTGAATTCAAATCCAGCCTCAGACTCTTCTTAACTCTATGACCCTGGCCAGCTCATTTCACCTCTGTTTGCCTCAGTTTCCTCATCTGTAATATAGGTATGATAATAGTTCTCAGGGTTTTGTTAGAATCAAATGAGATAACCATTTTAAAGTCCTTATAGTGCCTGGCACATAATAAATAGTATAGAAATGTTAGTTATTATTCATATTATTATTTGTAAAAACACTCAGCACAGTGCCTGGAAAGTAGTAGGTATTCTATAAATGTTTGTTCTCTTCCCTTCCTCTCAACGACCCATCTTTTTTCCCCAAAATGACGGCCCATTTGAAAAAATCCCGATATTCTTCTGGTGTGGTTGTATGGTTATGAGACGGGTTCCAAAGACCTGATATTGAAAACCAAAGGACAATGGAAAGGCTCATGCTGGATACTTTACAAATAAAGACAAGTAAGGAATTAAGAAGGAAAAGTAGAGTAAAGAATCTCATCAAAGAAATGGATAGGGAAAATAAAAGATGGTCTGGTCATGTGGAGAAACTGTCCCGTCTGTCCTTCTCGTCTGTAGAAAGCATTGGAACAGGTGGCTGCACGGAGGAGGTCACAGAGTCTTCGGTGTTAGAGATTTGTTGGTTTGTTTTACCATACCAATAAGTTCATCGGTGTGAGGAGCTACTGAGAAGGCACTCGATGAGCAAGGCACATCCACGCCTGCTTTGGAAGTTATCATATTGAAGAGTTAATTGTGGCACTGAATGGTTAAGAGATTTGTTTGTCCAGGGTCAGAGAGCCAGAAAGTGTCAGGGGCAACATGGTCCCAGGGGCTCCTGACGCTGAGACAGGCTGTCTGATCACTACCTGACATTGTCTCTCGAGTAATAATTTTTATTGTTGTTATTATCACATTTGTATTTAATGCCATAGATATAAAAAAATCTCTTACAGAATAGTGAGAACAACTTTAGCAGACAGAGGTAGAAGTCCTTCTATACCTTAAGCAACTTAGAAGCAGGTTGGCAAGAGTGTCGTCTGTCTCCTTCCTTGGGAAAAAAAACTGTGATGGTGAAAATGGGAAATGACTCAAATAGGAGCCATTTTGATTATGCCTAATGGAAATAACCTCAGTTAGGAAGGGGAGTAATCTCACCTTTTGAAAATAAACTGTTAGGATTTCATTATTTCCAGGCTAGAAACATTCCCCATGTTAATCTATTTGATTTTCTTTAAGCCAACCTTTGCTCTCCAGCTCATCAGATGCATTTAAAGCCAAAGGAATGCTCCTTCAGAGGCAGATGTAATGACCGATTCTTTTTTTCTTTTTTTCAGTTTCCTGATAAATGGTGTCTACTCTTTTCTGGGTCAGGGAGAGAAACTTCAGATCCAAAACCTGGTTTCCAAACTTTTTCAGCACCGCCTGCCAATGTCTTAAGCATTTGACCTGAATCTCTAACTGAAAAAGGTCTTCCTGCAAGTCTGGAAGAGTAAAAGGCCACATGGGTCAATCCGTCAAATGGACAGACAATCCAGCCTGCCTCCTGTGGAATGGAATGAATCTTTGGTTGAGTCAAACACACCAGCACTTTTCCATGAGAAAAAATTGGCTCTCACCAGTTTAAATCCAATCAAGTGGCCTCGTTATCATGCTGCCCTTCATATCTCAGTTATCACTGAAGTTTTGAAGCAGAGCTGGGCAAACTTGAAGCAAACAGTCCCTGGAATATCCAGAGGAAAGGCATTGGAGAACATTTCAGAATAGAGTGTTTTCATTTTCCTTCTGTCATCCTTACCTGGGGTTTCTTGTCACAGCTGATCCATGGGACACTGGGAAATCACTGGAGCAGGTGAGACACCCCCAAACACTCATTTATTACCAGAAGAGGATAAAGGAGTTGAGCTGGGGAAGTGACTCATAACCTTCCCAAGTTTACATTTATAGAAAATCTGGGGAAAGATTCATAGTTTTAAAACCCCCATTCCTTTAAGGAGTCAAAGCTATCTAATATTCAAGCTCAGGGAATACTGGCCATAATGAAGTGTGGAATGGATGGTGACATTAACGTCAGGGGACCAGTTGAGTCAGACATTGGCTATGCTAGCCTGGGTGGGCCAACCCCAGGCAGCCAGTGCAGAGCCCCTATTTGTTACGGCATCAAAGTCTCTTTAATATTTTTTATCATTCCCCATCACATTCCCTGTAACAACACCCTCAGGAATGACCTTCCCACTGGGGTATGTTTCTTCACCTCTCCTGTCGTCTTCTGCAATTTCACGCAGCTTAAAATGATCCTTCACCATTCCAGGGCAAAAATGACAAATGCCACAGATCTTCAGGCCCGCTCCCCCCTTTCTCTGCTGTTCCGATGCCATTTCAATCTCTGTCAATTAGTCTAAGCCTCTCTATGGCTCTTCAAGAAAGGACACTGGACCTGTCTGGGAGGTGTAAGCCCCTGCGTGAAGGGGACAGCCTTGTCCTTTCCTCATCTGCCGAGGCCTGGGTGATGCAGCATGCCTTGTCCTCTGTCCCTCTGTCCCTCTGGAACCTGCCCTTAAGAGAACCCCTATTTCCATCCTTTCCACATCAAGGTTTCCAGCACCTCTTCCTGTCTCTTCATTGGATGTCCGGCACAGGACTTTGTTGTTCTCATGCCTGTTTTGCTTAAGGTAACAGAAGCACTTGAGTATCTCTGGGGATTTGGATGCTAAGTGATTTTGCAACACTCCTGCATTCTCTCTGAATGTCTTGTCAGCCAGTTGTCTGCAGCATTTAAAGTAAGCACCAAAGGATGCATTTCCACATCCTCCACACCCTGGATGGACAGGCTCCAATTTTCGGACTGTGGCACCGTGTCTCAGCCCCAGGGCTAAGCTTCCGCAGCAAGGACTCACAAAGACTCACAAGGACTCACAAAGTACAGGCTACAGTGAAGCATCTAGCCTCCTCTCACTTCCTCATCTGGGGTCTTCATCCAGGGAAGTGTTTTTTTCTATGTGGAAACCCTCGGGCTCTTATTTGCCCCCAAAATGAGATGCGAGATGTAGTCACTGTTCCTATCAGCTCACAGAAGGACAGGAGTGCCCACCTCACTCCAATCCCCATCTCATTGGCAAACAGCAGGGTCAACACCCTCACACACAATCACCTCTGTGATTCTGGACCAGGCAATGCCAAATGAAGGAAAGAGCATCTGAAGACAACTTGACCAGCTCCACACATCTCATCGACTGAGGAGCCAGGATAGGGCAGAGCTCTGGGTTCAGAGTTTTAAGATATATGTTCAGAACCTGCCTCTGCCATTCGGAGGTAGTGTGACATCGGGAAAGTTGCTGTCCCTCTCTGGGTCTGATTTCTACTCTCTACAACCAGAGTAAGCCACTCCTGATTCCTGTGATATTCTGAGAGGAGGGCAGGGATACCAACAAGAAAACAAATACCAGAATGAGAACAGAAACGAATTCTGCAATGAGGACGATAACACCGTCAGGAAGAAAGAAACGCCGACGTGACCTTGTTGAAGAAAGACACCAAAAAGGCACATTTCTGTATGAAAGAAAAATTGTCAAATATTAGGAGAAAGTAGCAAGGACTGAACAGTGAGGAAACTTCGCAGGTCTTTCTCCCACTCCTTGAGGCTGGGCAGTGCCATAGACAGAGTGCTGGGTCTGGAATCTGGAAGGTCTGAACTCAAATCCAGCCTCAGACACTCACTCACTGTGTGATCCTGGGCAAGTCACTCAACCTCTGTTTGCTTCAGTTTTCTCATCTGTAAAATGGGGATAATAACACCTACCTCCCAGGGTTGTTTTTAAGATCAAATGAGATAATATTTATAAAGAGCTTAGCACAGTGCCTGGGCACGCTGTAAGCACTATATAAATGTGAGATAATATTTTCTAGCTCTCCGTGAAAACAAGCAAGGAAGAAAGGATTGGAGGAGGGAGGGAGGGAGATAGAGAAGGCATAAAACATTCAGTTGAGCAAAACCAGAAAACAAATCCAAATCATTCTGCCACATGATTATATTTACATCTTTGTCCCACTTTCTCTGGCTGTCTGCCTCATAAATCTCTACTGGATGAAGGGACAGAGGCAAGCCAGGTAACATATCCTGAGATTTCCACCATAAATACATGGCTGAAGGAGAAGGTACAGAGACCCCAAGGCAGGCCAGCCCCAAGTGGATGAGCCCATCTGTCCTCCTGCTTGCACGAGGCAGGGATGAACCTGCCGCTGGAGCCTCGCCTTTGAATCATTCACACCTTAGGGAGGAAGAGGGGAGAAACAACACCAGTAGGATTTTTTTTTTCTGGAAAAGAATCCAAGTGTCCTTAAAGCAACAAGATTGTCATTGATGGGGCCCAGACAGGTTTGTGGAGGTGGTCTTAGGATACGTCAGAGATCCGGATTCAAAGCCGGGCCAGTACAACATAGTAAGAGGCTGCAGTGAGACTCAGTTCTAAGAAGCCACCATGATACTCGGGTCAGCCTGCCTTCCCAAGGAGGGAGGGGAGGAGCATTTTTGTCCTGTAGGGGTAAATCAAGGCACAAGCTCCCAAAATGCCTTGATCAAATCCAGGTTGCAGTCCTTTGAGGGAACAGAGTTCCCCTTATCTGTAAAATTGAGATGATAATGATGCTACCTGCCTTATGGTGTCTTATGAGGACAGTGTTTTGTATACCTTCAAGTTCTATAGAAATGGGTGATCATGTTCTGTGTTTTGCAGCCCCTTCCGATTCTGATGTTCCAAGGTCCCTTCCGGGTCCAACATTCTGTGTACTAAGGCCCTTCCCGACCTTGACATGCCCCATTGGAAGGCCTCATAGTGCAGAGGAAATATTGTAAGTCAGCCTGAAATTAAGCCCTCTACAGACTTCACGGGACGGCTTCTTCGGAGAACTGGGGCTTGAGCTAGACTTGGAAAGACTTATTCTCTTACACCAATTGAAAGGCAGTCATGAAGACTGTACAGTTTACAGAAAGGCAGTGTGGCCAAGTGGAGAGCACTCTGGGCCTGGAATCAAGTGTGGGTTCAAATCCTGGCGCTGAAATTTAACTAGCTCTGGGACCCTATCAACATAAGTTAACATCTATGAGCCTCAGTTTCTTCATCTGTAACATGGGGATGATAATCCTTGAACCACCTATGTTTCAGGGTTATTGTTAGGTAAGTGTTTTGTACATTTTAATGTGATACAGAAGCCAGAGCTGGTACTACTCTAATCGTTAATCTTGTTAACAGTCAGTGGTTTTATAGATGGAAGGAGCCCGATGGGGAGCTCCAAGGCCCTTTCTGAAGAATCCCCAGTAAGTGGTGGAAAGTAAAATCATACTTCTTTCTGCTCCTCCACAGCCCTCCTGGCCTGTAAAATATCTATCCTGTATGTATTTTACGAAGATGTATTAAGCTCCTCACTGAGCTCCACACTGAGCTAGTGTGTGTGTGTGTGTGTGTGTGTGTGTGCGCAGAGGACAGAAAGATGAACCAGAGGGGGACCTGACCCCCCATTTGTGCCAAGCCTCCTTATTGCTCTCATTGTCGAAGCTGTGGTTGCCATGACCACCTCCACCTTCAGGCCTCTGGGACTGCTGAAGGCAGTGACCTGGAAGAGCTGAGAGCTGATGAACCCCAGGGAAGCTGGGAGACCGGGCTGGGAAACGACTCTGGCCCACAGCAAATGGTTCACATAGCCTGCACCTGAAGTAGAGAATCCTGAGGCTCCTGCTTCCCCAGCCGGGGCCACGGTCAGTCCTGCCCCTTCCTTGGCTTTATACAGATGGGGAGGACAGACAGACGCCTCCTTCTTTCTGGGTCACTGACACTCTACTCTGTAGCCTCCTGAACTGCACAGAAATGCTATTCTTCCTCTCCCTCTTCCTCCCAATTAAAGTATTAGTTCCAGGACCGATGTGTGTTGTCTTTCATCTTTGATTTCAAGCACCTGGAATGCAGTTGGTGCTTAATATATATGCTTGTTGGATTTAATTGGCCTCATCTCGAGATGGAAGGCTGCATTGTAAATATAATAGAAACCTGGACGTTCTGGGCCATCCAAACGCACTTGGAGCTTATGGAGAGCATGCTGCCCAGAGAAGCCGGAAGACCCCATTCCAACCTCACCTCTGAGACACTTTTCTGGCCGTGTGGCCAAAGACAAGTCCCTTCCCCTTTCTGGTTCTCAATTAGCTCATCTGTAAAATGGAATCATAACTACTTTTCAGAGTATTTCTAAGGAGGTAGTGTAGGCAATGCCTTACATTAATTTCAATTATTAGTACGTCCTGAGAGGTCATCTCACTCTCTTCATTCCTACCACTAGTCAGTCAAGTCTGACATTCTCCCTGTTTCTTCCATCCCACTTTGCTGGACTTCTTCAGTGCTAAACTCACATGGTCAATGATGCATAGCAACTTCCGAAACAAAATGGAGATCAGTTGTAAAGAATCCAGCAAAAAACAACTACTCAACAACAATGCTGAAACCACAGGTGATCTAGGAAGCTTCTTCAAATTAAATGAAACATATACCAAGTTTATTCTCTTCTAATATTTTAGAAGAAAAGCAAGCAAGTTTGTCTGGCCCTGTATTGTCTCGAAAATTATTTAATAGGATTAAAAACAATGACACCTCTTTAGATTGGATTTCTCTCTCATTCTTTCTCTGTCACTGTTTTCTTCTCTCTCTCTCTCTCTCTCTCTCTCTCTCTCTCTCTCTCTCTTTCTCCATCTCTCTTCTTTCTGTGAACATTTATTTCCTCCCAGATTCTCTGACGAGCCTTCCCCAGCACAGTGAAACACATTCACCATGCAGGGAGGGAAGGCCTCCATCGGAGCCCTCTTCCTTGACTTACCCTACAGTAAAACTCAGATTTCATGAGGACTAATTGTGAGAGACACAGAAAGAATCTGAGTTTCCTGAAATGAGTTAGAAGTCCCTGTGAATTCACTGTAACACAAGGGGCTGCATCTCAAAAATCACCCTCCCTATTGGAGTCAAATGACTGTCTTGAGAGAGAGACCCTAAGTTGAATGGGACATGGACGTTTAATTCCTCCCAGATTCTCTGAGGAGCCTTCCCCAGTACAGTGAAACACATTCACCAAGCAGGGAGAGAAGGCCTCCATCGGAGCCCCTCTTCCTTACCTTGCCCTACAGCAATTCCCCTTGCCAGCCCTGGGTCTGGGATATGGAATTGCTTGATATTTCTGGAGCTTGTCTCTGTTTTCAAAAGACAAGCTTGATTTTATGGGTTTATAAGGCTATCTTTAAGGCAGCCATGTGTCTTCCCTGGAAGAAAAACACTGTGGCTTCCACATATATGTTGGCTGGGAAAATGTCTTTGCATTTGTACACCAAGCCCTTTTCACCTTTAATATTGAGAGAAAGACACCCAGTCCTGCCAAATACCATAAAGGCTTTTGTGCTTGCGATAGCCTGTGTGCTTTGTGCTCAGCACCCCCGTCAGTATTACATTTACAGAGCAAATGTTTTCCCTGATAACTGGCCACGAGCAGATGATAGTAATAAATGCGGCGCACAACTCATAAAGCAGAAAGTTCAGCCGTGCACACACCTGCAAAGACTTCGATAAATAAGTGGTGGAGAACAAAGCCAAGCTGTGAGACAGAAAAGATGACTTGGAAAGTTCAAGAACTCTTCACTGGCATGATAAGCTGCAGGTCGGAACCCTGAAGCTGTTCAGTACATTGGCTTTTAGTGCCAGATGGGGCCTTTGTGCTCGCCTTGTCCAACCCTCCACCCATTTTATAGATGAGCAGCCCAGGGCTCCTGAGAAAGAGATTGAACTGAAAGTCATAAAGGACACTTTCTAGAGACATCAATTTATTACACAAGGCAAGGAAAACCCTCTTAATGTTTTACATTTCAATTTCTTTAAGGCATCTTTAAATTTTTTAATATATTAATAGATGCATGATCAATATGACTATTATCTCCAAAATATGGGTTATCACAACCCATTCCTGACTAATCACAAATTCTCAAAGCCAGGAAAAGCCTCCATGGTCATTGAATCCAACCATTTCCTAACTAAGCATCCTACTATAAGCCACATGGAATTTGGCCATCCAGCCTTGGCTTAAAGACCTCTAGCAGGGGAAAGCTCACTAGCAAGAAGTGATGGGGCTATGTGGTGGTGACACACATTTCTGGCTCTGCTTTTGAGATCACTTGTGTGCACGATTCATCACTGGAAATAGTCCTGCTTCCTCCTCATAGCCCTGTCTTTCCATATCCCTTCGGGTACTGAGGTATGGAATCTTTGGTGACTGTAGTTCTCCATGATTTATAGGCACAGGGCACATTCCAGGATATTGGAGCTTAAAAGAGAGGTTTTTGTTTCAGGAAACAGCCAGAGATAATTGGAAGTGTTGCATGATTTCCCAAATGTAATCCTTGACTTCCCTGAAGTCATTGGTGGCTGGTGGCTCAGAATACTGATGGATAGAGCACTGGGCCTAAAATCAGAAAGACCTGAATTCAAATCTAAATTCAGATATTTACTACCTGTGTAGCGTTTGGTGAGCCATTTAACTTCTGTTTCCCTCAGTTTCCTCAGCTACAAAATGGGAATAATAAAGAGCACATCTTGCAGGGTTGTTGTGAGGAACCAAGAAGATATTTGTAGAAAATATTTAGCACAATGCCTAGCACATAGTAGGTGCTCTATAAATGCTTTTTTCCCCATATCCCTCTTCCTCCATTCAATTCTGCCTTGCTATCCTTCTGGACCTTAACCAGAAATTTATGTACTGATGGACTGAATCAGTTGACTGCCCATTTACTTGCATATTTTCATCTAAAAAAAAGTTTTTCCTTTTATTTGTGTGCATCTAGGTTTTTTTTTCATCTAGATTATCAGTTACTTTTTTGATCAATCATGGATCTTATTGAAAAAAGTTTAGTCATGTTCTGGGATTTGACAAAAATCACCATGATGTCATCTGCAAACAGAAGCATCTGGAGGACCAAACTTTCCATTGGAAATTCCATCTTCTACGACAGTGGTAAACAAGCATCACCCAGCATTATACCTTATGCAATGTTAATAATCACAGGATAACTGATTAAAGGTAGTTTAGTGCATGCATCTATCAAGGAATCTCATGATTGTAGCATATGAATGAGAAAAACCTTTTCAAAGGAGAGGTGTCAAGGATGTGTTTTCTACTATGTCAATCAGTTTATTTTTTAATAAACAACACACAAACCTTCATCTTATATTCCATGCCTCTTTGGGTGAATTGTGTGACTGTAGAGATATAGTGGGATATTGAATATTCTTGTTCTCACATTTTCCTCAAAGACCTTCTCAAGATATGTGCAGATCATTCTCATGAAGATTTTATAGGAATAATGATGTGTGGACAGATGAATCAGTAGCTGTTCATAGCAAATGCCTTTTTTGGTATTGATACTGTTCAAGATTTTTCTTCCAGTTCTTTGGTATATTCTTCTTTTTAAGATTGAAAACCAATCCCTTAATATTTTTAAATGGAGTCATTTTCTTCTGGGTATAGCTGATCTTCAAAAGCTCCTCTTCTTGACTTCACTTTCTTAAAAGTCATTTCTACTTTGTTCAACAAAAACTTGAGCATTTGGCATACCAAAATGGTGGGTCCAGTCGTTGATGATGTGACTAGATATTTACAGAAACACTGAGAAATTTGTCTCATTTTCTGTCTGTTTTCTTCTGATTCCATCTCCGAATGTCATTGGTACGTCATGGCTTATTTGGAGCCCTTGTCCATCTTTCTGAAAAATCATCTTCTCCTCAACTGCTTTTACCTGTTTTGTGACACAGTGCTGTTAGTCACTCTCAGTCAAGTTCACCATTTTACAAATGAATGAGTTTGTACTCTCAGCAACTTTTACCCAGAACTGTCATTTCTCTATGCATGGCAAGTAGGTCAAGTGTTCATGATATCTTTTGACCTCCATCTTAGCTGGAAGACACACTGATATGTTCACTCACTGGTCACCAGACATGGATCTTCCATTTAGAGTACCAGTAGTTAAATTAATGCTTGTAGATGGCCTTAATATTGTCATTTTTTGCCCCTTCAATATTCTTTTGTACTCCTGTCCCTTTTACTGTCACTGAAGAAGTAGAAAGGGCCCACAGAGGACTGAGAGACATTTTGTGGCTCTTTGTGTTTCATAAGTTCTCATAGTCATTTGTGTCTAAATGTTCAGGTTCAGGGTGACATATTTCTCCATACTTTCCTAGGCTGGTCCTTGGACAGCAAGCTGAGTTGGCCCCCAGGACTTTACTCAATAGTTTCCCAGCTTAGTAGAAACTACCAAAGGCTTGGGAATGTATTTTCTATAAAGAATCAGATGCTATTAAACCCTCACTCCCTCTTTCCTGTCATATCCTCTTTCAGTGGACCATCTTTGACTTATAGACTAGTGCGCACTTGAATGCTACCTTACAATTTACAAAGTTAATTTCTCTACAATTCACCAGCAGTTATGTTTTCTGGCTCAGGCAAAGTCTGTAGTTTGAGAAGTTAGTTTGGCTGCTGCCCTTGGTCCCTGAAATATACAGTCTATTGTAATAGCACTTGTGACATTTTCAAAAACCTTTCTTTCAACTATTTGAAAACCCATGAAGCTTCAGAGGTATTTACCCTAGCCTGGGTTTTCCAACTTCATTCCTTCCATGATACATTTATATAGTTCCTGAATTTCAAATGTAGCATGGCTCCTAAGATGGGTGATGGGGTCCTACACCCACTGAAGGAAATGAGTGGAGCTGTAATAGGAAGAGAGAAGTCTGGTGAGAAAGAAGAAAAGGGAGCTTCTTTGATACAATTCACAAGGCTGGCTGATGACTGTGGTTCAAGGGACAATGAACATGTTGTCTGCTCCCACGGACATCATCCCTCTGAAGGGTTTGGCATTGTGAGGTGTGAGTAGAAATCAGGAGAAGAGGACAGATGGGAGAGATATGTGGAGGAAGAAATAATGGAACTTGGTGACTGCCTGAGTATGAGAGGTGAGGGAGAAGGAATAGTCAAGGATGGCATCGAGGTTTTCACCCTCAAAGATTGGTTCATTCTTCAACAAGTGTTTGTTAAGTGCCTGCTCCATGCTAGGCATGAGAAATAACAAGACTAAAAGTCAATTGTCCCTTCCTTCTAGTAACTTATTTTTTTATGGAAGGAAATAACATGTACTGAGATGAACACATTGATAATATACTTAGCTCTCCATTATATGTGTGATTTTATCGATTCTTAAATTTCTTCCAAAATTTAAAGCACCACCAAGCAAAACTGAACCTTGAAGAGAGATAACTTGGTGGCCATGACAAGATACTGCATTTCAGTCGTGGGGAACAACCTGTGCAAGTACAGTGAGGTGAGAGATGGAATTCCAAGTCCAGGGAAGAGCTCAATGTCCAATTGGATAGGGATGCAGAGTTGGGAAGAAGAAGAATGGAAATAAAATATGTAATTGCCCAATAGAACTATTAAAAAATACAATACAGTGGCAGTTAGGTGGCACAGTGGATAGAGCAACGATCCTGAAGTCAGGAGGACCTGAGTTCAAATCTGACCTCAGACCAATCACTTGACACTTACTAGCTGTGTGACCCTGGGCAAGTCACTTAACCCCAATTGCCTAAAAAAAATGCAATAGATTAGAAAGATGCCCTAAGTTTAAAAAAAAGAGTTTGCTTTGGGATAACCTGTTAAAAGAAGAGATGCTCTTTTCTCCTATAATCGCTAGGACCCTTTAGACTTCTACTCCTAAAGCCCATTGAGTGATATCCACAAAAAATCCCTCTTTAATTAAAATAAAGGTCAAATAATTAGGCACTGAAGGTGAGCAATTCAATGTGATACATCTGGGTTAATGACCACATTGGTGCTTGAGGGAATTGTAAACTACTCTGTCACCAGAGTTCATAATCATCAAATATATTTGTCTCCTCAGCCAATGAGAATATAAAAATAAAAGAAATAACTTCCTTGTTAGTATTACTGCAGTTAGCATTTGCCTCTGGAGAGTCTGGATGCATGCTTCTGAAGTTTTAGAGTGTGCTGAAGTTGTGTATGTGTGTGTATGTATGTGTGTGTAGAGAGGGTGGGGGCTGCTGTGAGTTTCCCCCTCACTATGACTGTCTTCTTTGATGAGCTGTAAAATTTCATTAAAGTAGTAGACACGATAAAACAGATCAAAAAAATCCCATGGGGTTAAGGAGACCCAGCTAATTGACTGAAGTCATGAACTCCCTTTCCCATTGCTTCCTGGGCCAGCACTGACAGCAGAGAAACGTGGCGATCTCAGAGGAGTCAACCATCAAATACCATTTTCTTTACCCATAGTCTAATCTTCATGAGTCAACAATAACAAGGGATTGCAAAGTCCAGCTGGACTGATTAGAGTTTTGAGCATATAACTTTCCAAGTCTAAAAAATATCATCTACGCGATGCTTTTGAACAATTCTGACATTTTCTCTTACCCTTTACAGCTCTCCAGAATATACTACAGATTTGATATTTCAACCTAGAATGTGGCAGCATCTTGACCAAGATTCACATTTCAGATGTAGCACCAAAGAAAAGGTTGACATGGTGGCAGAAGGAAAAGAAAAATGACCAATAAAACAGCAAAGGGAGAGGCCAAGTGAGCTGTACCAGTAACCCAGTCACTCAGATGTCTTACCCCTCACAGCTCCCCAGGAGAATGGAAGCTCCTAGAAGACAAGAGTTGTGTCCTTTTTGCATACTTGCTGTCTAATGAAATACAGGCACTCAATAGATGTTTGGTGAACTGAAGTGAAGTGATCAAGAACACTTTTACAAAGAGCTTTAGGATGGTAGAATTCGAGATCGGCACCTTGCCACTAACCCACATTGTCTTGCATTGCACATGGCAGGTCCTGGACATCTCCAGCCACTCTCCCCAACCTTTTTCAGCTCCTCCCTTTCAGCATTGTCTCCCCTCATTAGAATGTCCCCTCCCTGAGATCAGGGGCTATCTTGCTGGTTTGCTTTTGCATCCCCAATGCTTAGCGTAGTCCCTGGCACATAGTGCTTAATAAATAGCTTGTCTGTCTATCTATCTATCTATCTATCTATCTATCTATCTATCTATCTATCTATCTATCTATCT
>NW_020954623.1:154362-155730 GCF_900497805.2 Vombatus ursinus | reverse complement strand
TCTATCTATCTATCTATCTATCTATCTATCTATCTATCTATCTATCTCCATATTTCTATCCTTCTACCATCTACCTAATTATCCCCCTACTTAGCTATCTATCTAACTGCCTAACTCTAGCCATTTATCTCGCATCTGCCATCTATCTCTCCATCTATCATCTATCTGTCACCTATCTATATCTACCTGTCATCTAGCTCTGCCTGGAATGCCCTCCCTTCTTACCTCTGCCTCATAGAATCATTTCTCTTCCTTTTAGATGCAGCTCAAGCACCATCTTCTGCCTGAAGCCTTTCTCTGTCCCCCCCCATAATACAGTGCTAATGCTTCCCCCTCAGATTGCCTTGTATTGAACTGCTTTGTATAGATACTTGTTTACGCGTTTGACATTTGTACTGTGTCTGAATGTACTTGGTGTCTCCCTCATTAGAAAGTAAATTCATTCCAAGAAGGGATTGGAATCAGAAATGAGATTAAGGTTAGAAATCTCCTGTAGCATCTGGTCCATACTTGTGTTGTAAAAATGCTCATGGGCTGATGAGCTGTTCATAGATGTAGAGCAGGAGGGACCCTTGGAGCTCATGTAAGCTAGTCCCTTCCTTTCAGAGATTAGGAAACCAAGACCCAGAGTCAAGTTCAGGGGAAGGGTATCTCCAAGGTCACAAAGCTAACCCAATGTCAGAGCAAGGATTTGAATCAAGGCCTCCTGACAATAAAGCCCAGCACTCTTTTCTGATGGAAAATTGGCTATTTTGGGGTCTGGGCTAGAGTTAGAATGTGGAATCAGATTCTGCCTTGGCTACTTTTGGAATGCAAGATCAGTGTGATCTTGAACAAATCACTTCCCCCCTCTTGGACTCTGTTTCCTCATCAGTAAAAGGATTAGACTTGATAGAATTCCCAAGGTCCCTCCTAACTTTCAGTCTGGTGATCCTATAACAGGAAGCCTGTAACCCAAGTTGAGATCAAACACTAGCCAACTACTATTGTAGTTAGTTAAATGGTGTCAATTGAGTGCTTACATATAATGTTTTTTATTGCTCTAAAGGTTATTTTTGAAGTTCATATAGAACTGTATAATTCATGTTCGTGTAAATAGTTTTACTGCTATTTTAATTTAGCAATATAAATAAAAGCTAAATCAAGCTGATGAACTACAGTATCACTAAGACCAATTATCCATACATTGAGCATCTCAACCCATTTTGTCCCTGCTATCATAACTGGAATCACTATCCTGGCAGATCCAGTGCCCAGGAGGTACCAGTTGCCTCTAGGTCCTCTAACCTCCATAATCAGTCCTATTTAAAGATAAGAAAATGAAGAAGAAGAAGAAGAAGAAGAAGAAGAAGAAGAAGAAGAAGAAGA
>NW_020954623.1:114875-154352 GCF_900497805.2 Vombatus ursinus | reverse complement strand
GAAGAAGAAGAAGAAGAAGAAGAAGAAGAAGAAGAAGAAGAAGAAGAAGAAAAAGAAACATAAAACTGAGTCATGAGGACAAGTATGGGGTCACTAACCAGTTTTCTGGTGTTGGGTGAGTCTCTTAATGCCTCTGGCTTCCGCTTTCCCATCTATAAAATGAGAGAACTGGACTAGATGACTCTCATGTCCCTTTCCCCTCTAGACCTGTGGTCTGATGGCCTCTTAAATGATGGAGGTATGTCTCTTCTATAAAATTATATGACTTCAGTAACTGCAAAGATCACAGGAGAAATTTTATTTTTAAGTCACAAATGGTCAAATATGATAAAAACTAATAGATCATGAACTAATGATCATGAATATTGGAATCGAGGGGAGCAGAGTTCCAGATTGCTTTTCAGAATGTCTCGACCCACAGTGCTTTAATGTATTTGTGTTCCCATTGCACATGAGCTGAGTCTTCAAGGAATCTGGGGGTTCTGAGAGGTGATGGAAAGCAATGAACACATGGGGGACAACCAGAATTGAAGGAATGATTAGGAAACCAAGCTAGTGTCAATACACAGTACATGAAGAGCAGTAATATAAATAAGGAAAAGGTAGGTGGCAACTAAGTTATGGGGGAGTCTCAATGCCAGTTGCCTGGGTGTTACATTTTGGGGGCTCATTCAGAATTGTTTTAAGCTTTCTTGCCAGCTCCTTGTCCTCAGCCTGGGGTAAAACTTTCAAACAATCTTCTCAATTTTTGCTTCTTTCTTGGTCCTAGAAGGTGTCACTGTTTCAAATAATAATAATCTTTGTACACCTTACAAAATGACCTCTGGTGATAAAACCCAGTAAGCTGCTTTCTCCAAAACCCAGGGATCTTCTCTAACCCTTTCCCTGTTGTGCTAGACTTCTCTTGTGAGATGCTCATGTCTGACCTCTTCTGCATTTCTCTGCATTATAACATCTAGGCAGCACCTTCAGTGCAAAGAGAGAGCCAAGTCCTTTCAGCAACAGTCCAAAAGTATCGCTACCACACCCAGACACCAGGCAGCAAAAACCTGCAGAAGTCTCCTAGCTTAAAGTAAATTCGTCTTTAAACTCTTCTCCCACAATTTAAAAACATGAGATCATGTACTATTGGCTATGTAACAGCAACAGCAGCAGGAGACTCTTGTCTGGGTTAGGGTCCAAAATTCCTTTTTACTCTAGTCATGTTCCTTGTTCATCCCTAATCTTCATTCACCTTTAAATGAACCTAAGGACCCTCACTGCCTGCCACCTTAGGAAACGTGCACAGGAGCTGGGGATTGGGGGATTCCTATCAACCCCCCAGGATGCTCCTGGTGGCCAGACAAGTCAACTCAAGACTAAGACTGAAAAAGCACAAGTAGACAGGGCTGTTAATCTTTGATGATCCTTGCTCTGTTTTCTACCCCCATTAAAACCGACGGGCTCTCTACAGATAAATGAATAATATACAGATGTGTGAGTCATTTGCAAATATTATAATTGTGTTCCCTGGTAAGTGACTAAGATCACCAAGAGAATGAATGAATAGGAAAAAGAAAAGAGCATGTTGAAGAACATACAATCTTGATGGGTGAGGTATGAATGATTCAGCACTGGACACTGACAAGGAGCTACCAGACAGGTAGCAAGAGAAACAAGAGAGCCATGTTGAGAAAGCCAAGGAAAGAGGAAGGACGTGGAAGAGTAGAGCGCCTTAGGAGGGTTAAAAATTGAATGGAGGTCAAGAAAAATGAAGACTGGGAAAAGACCTTTGTATTTGCCAGTGAAGAGAAAGCTCATAACTTTGGTGTGTTCAGTTCCAATTGACTAGAGGGATTGGAAGCCAGATCACAGTATCAGGAAGGAAGTGACATGTGAGGGCACTTTTTCTGGGAGCTTGACTGTTTGCATGTGTATCTACGTGTGGTGTGTGTACATATATAGGATGACAAACCTGAGGCATTTGTTTGTTGTTTTAAATAAGGATCAGAAGACCCGGACATGTCCTTAGGCAGAAGGGGCAAGAACCATGTGGATAAGCAGGACATATAGGAAATGTAGAGACTGAAGATGAAAGAGAGAGAAGGAATGGTCATGGGGGCAGGTGCCCAGAGGAGATGGGAAGGGTGAGATCAAGGGCACCCATTGCATCCTATGGCTCCGGAAGCAGAGGGAAGGCTTTAGCAAATGGTAAGTCCACCTTCTGAGAGAATTCAGTGAAGAAGAAGAAAAGGGATGATGACCTAGAGGAGGTTTGAGAAGAGGAGGGGAGAGACAGAGTGTTCAAGGGCTTGCCTCTATGTTTCCAGTAAAGCAGGAAATGAGGTTCTTTTAGGAGAATGAGAGGACAGATGAGGTAGAAGGAACTCACAGAGAGAAAGCATTTGGGGCTATGTGGACAGAATCTCAGATAATTGCCTTGAAAGACATACAGTCTAGGTTCTCACAGTGGCGTTACATTACAGACTCAGTCTGTAGCAGAAAAGTAATCCCTCCCCCCAGATTAGAAGATGAACCTACAATTACATTGTTAAACCAGCAGCAATCTTTCCTTCGAATTATTAATCAGTGCACGAAGGGGAAAACAAACTCATATCATGATGACTTCTTAAGATGCCCAAACAACAAAACTGCCCTCCTCCAGTATCTTAGAAAATTACCTGCACTTGACCCTAAAAACAAGATCAGTTTTTTGAGACTCTAAGACAATGGCCAGTCGAATAATACACCAGTGCCTAGTACCAACCCTTCCTCCCCAGTTATTTAATCCCAGCTAAAACTGCTTCCACACAGCATTGTAATAGCAGCCAATGGTGCACCTTGTATTTCCCCTAGTCCACAGGCTTCCTTAATTACAGAGCTAACCCCTCTAGTACCATCTCAACTGACATTCACTATAAGATAATCACCATGACTTGGCCGCCATATATTGGTAATCCATGCACGTTCATTCACGTTTCCATTTCCTAGGAACTCTCAGGGCTGACCTGGAAATTGGGACAGATTCCTATGTGGACTCACAGCATTAGTGTTTTGTCTCTGATGTTGCTTAAATGTCTACGTGCCAGGTATCAAGCTATCAATTACTTCATTTTCTAGAGGCAGCTTGTTGGAGAATTTAGACTATGCCTTTTGCTCCCACCCCATGAATCCATATTCGTCACACAATCGTTGATTTTAGAATAAAGAGAGATCTTAGAGATGACCTAATCCAAAAGAGGAAACAAGCCCAGAGGAGGGAAATTCATTCACTTTTAATTCATTCATCCATTCATTCAACAAGTATTTATGAGTCAGGCACATGTGCCAGGCATTATGCTCGGTCCTGGAGATACAGAGCTGAAAGTGAAACAAACCTTGTCCTCAAAGAGCTTCCATTCTATCAGCAGAGACAAGAGGAACATACACAGATATCTACAAATTAATGATAATAATAAAGCTTCTTATTATACATAATATGTGAATGATGCCTTAAAGTTTACAAAACACTTCCCATATATTATCCTCACAACAAACCTATCAGAAAGGTCCTATTATCATCTCCATTTCACAGATGAGGAAACTGAGGTTTAGGGAGGTTAAGTGATTTCCTAGGGTCATAGTGCCTGAGGCAGGATCCATCTCGAGTCTTCCTGACTCCAAATTTAGCACTCTATTTACTAGACCACCTAATTGCTGCATCAAAGGTAAATACAATGTCATTTGGAGGAAGAAGAAGCACCAGCAGATGACTTGCCCATGGCCACAAGACAGAGTCAAACTCAACTCTTCCAGGTCCATATCCAGTGATCTGTCCAGTCCACCATCTTCTGCCTTTACTTAAAAAGTGATCCCTAGTTTTGGCCAGCCTATGGTGGTCTTAATTCTCTGAAAAGAAAGGATATATCAAGGCAACATCTTCAAGTAGGTGAAATAAACTTTAACATTCTGAAAAGAAAAATGCAGTCTGCTCAGAAATGTTTGGGGAAAGTGGGGTGGTGGGTGTTTTTCTTGTATGCCAAAGCCCAGTGCTCCTGTCTGCTCCCATTCCTAGCCAGTGGGAGTGAAGAGGAGGGAGACGGTCAGTCTACAAGCATGTCCTGAGCCGGCAGCATCTCTAGCTCCTGGCTGTCTGCAGCACCTGACAAGCACATTGGAGCCTGCACGTCTCATGCTCGGATCTTCAGAAACTTGTTAGCACACAGTGGCCTTTGTTAAGCTGTCAGCACACACCTTTCATGACAATGGTGGTAATGTTGGAGACAGGATGTTTCCTCATTATTTGCCGCTCATCCCCTCAAAGCGGGCTCCCATCTGATTCCTCCTCTAGCGGGTCCCTGCTGTGTCACCAGCATACCTAATTGCCCCTGTGTTATGTGCGTGTTGGAAATTGTGTCTTATTACACAACACACTCAACGCCCCCACCTAATGAGATTTGCCTCCTCGTTGTGATGGAGTGCAAACAGAGATGTTCATTTGGGCCACCATGCTCTGGCATGTCTAATCTCCTTTACTCATTTCTTAAGACTTGAAGCTCACTTTCCTTAATAACTGAAGCAGCTCCTATGATTCTGAGTTTTTATTATTATTGTTACTATTTTTTATTCTTATTTCTCAGAAACAAGTAAAGTCATATAGCAAATGGTTCAGCATGGACAGCTGGGATATTAACCAACTGTCTTTCATGCTAGTTGAGAGAGGGCCTCTTCTTAATCAGGTCATAGAAACCTACCAAAGACCTTTGGCTCTTGGCCTTTGGGGGAAAATGTCATATTGATGGACTTGTTATCTCTCTGAGATCAGTTTCTTTCCTGATCCCGAGTTCCTACAGTGCCTGTCCAATTAAAGCCAATAGCTTTCTGAGTAATAAACTCCTACCCATTTGTTAACTAGTTCAGACTATCATACAGATTTGGGAGAGTGAGGTATTAGAAAGAAGTTTCTTCACTTCCACTTGTCTGTCTGGAACTTTTCTAAATCTTAAGTTTATATCTGTGTTTTCAGGGCTTACTCCTGGAGTTCAGGGTCAGTTAATCACCATAACATCTATAATCATATGCCTCTTAGAACATTCTTCTTGATTGACATCTTCCAGACTTAGCGAGTGCATCAGGCAGCCATCAGCTGGTTGTCTGCCATCTTGCCTACTCCTGACTGCCATTGGGCTCATGATAGATTTACCTGCTGGCTGACCACAGATGCCGGCCTTAGCTGGAATGGTCCTCTGGTTGGAAGGAGCTTTTTCTCCAGTCAGGTTTTCCATCCAAGTTCAGCTCTGCTCAGTTCTTACTGCACAGTAACCAGTAGAACACATAACATTCGTCTCTTTTTTTGCAACATTGCAGTCAAAGGATCCCACGTCCAACATGAACAAGTACAGAGGATAAATAGCTCCTTCAGGTCTTCTGAGAAATGGCCAGGTTTTCAATAACAACCATAAGCTTGAAATAAAGCCAGCAAAAACTCATAAACTCTCTTGGTATAAGTTAAACATATTTACTTTCCAAAATACAGCTCAACCTCCTATGAAAATTCATTTGGGATGAATTGTCCAGAAACTGTGAGTAAGAACTACACCTCTGAATTTATTTTGAACACTTTGAGAGGGTGTGACTAGCCTTCCTGGGCCTCAGTTTCCTTAATGTAAAATTAAGGAGTTGTGCTAATTGGCCTCCAAGGTCTCTTCTCCCTGAAGATCTATGATCCTACATCAGTGGCCCAGAAGAAGTAAAGTTCCTCCCCACAAGTTCCACGTGAGTAGAGAGAACATTGGGGAGCAGACTTATTAATCTCTCTGTGAATTAGTATTTATTAAGCACCTATTGTGTACTAGGCACTGTTCTGAGTGGTGGGCATACCATTCTAGTGACTAATCAGGATGTTGTTAACTCCCTAGCTGCTTTGGAAAAAGAAGAATCTAGCTCCTGGCTACCAGGGGAAGGGTACAACTACCTTGCACTTCTCCAAGGTGGGCTGAGGGTTCAGCCCCTTCCACTTTGGAGATCTGCCCAACAGCACAGCCCCTGTGTTTGCCTGAGCATGGAAGTCACACCACGCACACACTCGCCTCTCCTGGGTTCCTCTTTTATTCGGAGACCTTGGCAAGGACACGCTGGCTAGAGCCAGAGCCAGTCGGGTCCAGCAAGGATGAGGCAGGGGCTTCTCTGCCTCCATGTGGTGCTGCTGCAGTTCTTCAGGGGGCAGCTCCGGGGGCTCAGTTGTTGCACCGCAACTAAATAAAGGCAGCACAGGGCTCTGTGTCCATCTGTCTTAATTGAAGCTCCTTCTAGGGACTCTGTCTCTGAAAGCTCCTTGATTTCCACAGGGCACTCTTTGGAGTTTCACTTGGTGGAGAAGCAAGGGGTTGTCCTCATTCCCCTCATTCTTGAGCTTCGCTTTGAGGTCACGCAGACTGCAAAGTTGCCCTGGTCTCCAGCATGCTAGGGCTAGGACAGCTGGGGAGGCACAGTGTCTTGGAATCACAGCAGACCTGCGTTCAAATCCTGCCTAGGTCATTTTCTGGCTGTGGGAACTTGATCAAGTTGCTAAATCTTTCTGTACTTCAGTTTCCTCATCTGTAAAATGGGGCTAATAATAGCACCTACCTCATGGTGATGTTGTGACAGTCCAATGAGATAGAATGTGTAAAGGGCTTGGCAACTGCTAAAACCCTCTGTAAATGCAAGCTCTGTATTACTGAGCTGACCTTCCCCCACTAAGGAACAGAATAACACTTCTCTCTGATGCTTCAAGCCCCTCAAAGTCTGACTCTGGCCTCCCTGCTCAGGCTGATTTCACATTCCTTCCCTTCATGTATTTTTCGATCCAGTCAAACTCACTCCGTTCCCTTCCTTTGCTAAGACTGTCTCAGATAGATTACAGAGGCCATAGCACTAGGTGCTGAAGGGGGTCGTGCGTGGGACTGAGAATCAGCAAAAGCCTGAATTCAAATCCTGCTCAGAGGCTTAGAAGGTGTGCACACCTAGGCAAGTCCCTGCACCCCAGCCCAGGCTCCCCCTCTGTAAAATAGGGGTGATAATGGCGCTACCGGACATAGCTCTTGTCAGGATCAAATAAGACAACATATGTAAAAGGCTTTTTGGATCCCAAAGGGCTCTGTGAATGCCAGGTATAATTATTTAGAGCTGAAAGGGACCTTGGAAATCATCTCGTCTGACCCATAATTTTATAAATGAGGAAACTGAGGCCCAGAGAAAATCAGTGATTTACCTGAGATCACGTAGGTAGTAAGTGGGCAGTGTAAGGATTTGAAAATAGGACCTCAGACCCCAACTCCTATGAGCTTTTCCACTGTCCCCTGCTACCTCCCATGCCAGGGGTGCATCCCCAGCCTTGCCTCCCCTTCTCAGAATGAGCATCTTCCTCTAAGGCTCCCCTTAGGGCCACCCCTTCCAGAGGGACCATCCTGATCCCTACACTCCTACATTCATAGATTCCCTGCCCCCCTCTTCCCACCCCCACCAATTACCTGTGAGAGAATTCAGACTGACTTCTCTAGGTGTTGTTTCCCTCCATAGAATGGCAGGATGAGGCCTGACTCAACAAGTGACACATAGAGGTGCTTAATAACCATGGGTTGATGTCATCACTGATGGTCCTCATTTAGCTTTATCTCGTACAGGATGAGACCTTTTCAGGAATGTTCCGGGATCACTGCCAATGAAGGAAACACTTTGCAGGTGTAGAGACATGTGTCTTTTACTGGAAGGGGGAGTGATCTTCCCAATGGGCCATTAGCCTCTGCAGCTGGTGTCAGCTACAATAACATGGAGTCCTTCTATGAGCAAGTGCTCATCAGTGGTGCTCACCTCCAAGGGGAGCTGGGTGCTCACATATAAGGGGAAGTGCTTGTCTCTCAGGAGAGGTACTCACCTCTAAGGGGAGGTGCTGAGCTCAAGCTTAAGGAACATTTGTTGATTGATACTAGGTCTGCTCATCCACATTCCTTCTGTGAAAGTTAACTCTGCAAGGGACAACTCAGTAGCGCAGTGGATAGAGCACCAGCCCTGGAGTCAGGAGGACTTGAGTTCAAATGTGGCCTCAGACATGTAACACTTAATAGCTATGTGACTCTGGACAAGTCACTTAACCCCAACTGCCTCACCAATACATATATTATATATTTATATTTAAATATATATTTATTTATATATTTTATATATAAAGTGAAATCTGTGGAGAAGGACTTTACCTCTTTCAGGTCACTGACACAGGTCTAGGGGAGGAAGACCCCAGAGGCCATGTAGAACAATTCTCTCATTTTACTGTTAAGGAAATCTTTCCTGCCTCAAGGTTGGCCAAACATGCACCTGGGAACCTTACTCATCCATTACCATACAATGGCTCCTGGAGTATGAGATCCAAATCTTCTGGTCCTCCAATGGATCTGTGATCTCACCTATGAGGTCATCCTTATCAACAGTCCATTCATGACTCCCTATCTTTCTTCACGTCTCTTTATATGTTCTCTCCAGGACATCCAGTCAAACATACCATTAGTCTTTCTCCTGAAGTGACAAGGACACCATACATCTCCACAGGCAGTCCATACAATCCCCCCTGCTCTTTAAATGTGGCCAAGCCATCTACTTTCTTACCTATTCCTACTTTTCATTAATAACATCCTTGACCCTGACTCTTCTTGGTTATATGTTGCAGGTGGTGCCTCTTTCTATTGACCTCTCGGTGATCCTTATTCATGTTGCTTTTGACATTTTGGTATGTCATAGCCAGAGAGAAGCATTGGCAGAATATTGTTATTAAAAAGACAAGCCTTTGTTCCTGGGAGAAGTTTGGAATCATTAAATGAAGTGGACATTTATTTCCCCATAGGCAATCCTGCCTGAACTCTTCTTCCTGGGACTCAACTTACCCACTTGTGCTATCTGTCCAAAACATAAGGAAATAGCTCTGCAGACCACCCATTGACCTATATGTCATTCTCTTAGACAATAGACCCCTCGCCTTGCTACCTTGCCAGAAATATTCAATTCAGAGTCAAAAACATACAGACACATACAGATTTAGTGCTGATCAAACCTAATTAAACGTCCTGATTTACAGGTGAGAAAACTGAGGCCAAGAGGTGAGACATGACTGACCCAAAGTCACCCAGGCATTAAGTAGCAAAACCAGGATTCTGCCACGGGACCTCTGGCTTTTTTCCTCTGAACCAGGTGTTTTCTTTTAAAGGGCATTTTAATCTATGGAATTTTCACAATCACAGGCTGATTTCACAATCACACCCCCTCCCAATTCCCAAAGAAGAGGCTACTGTAATCATGGAGATGTAGACCATATCGTCAGAGCAAAACTAGGTATCTTTTTGCCTTCAACTTCCACTGGGAGCCCACACGATTTCTCTTGGCTTTCTGTTATTGATAGTCTGTTCTTTGCAAAGCCCAGGGGAGTACAAGAAAGTAAGATGATAAGAGGAAAGAAAGGTGAGAAGGCATCAAGTTTATACTTCCCATGAAAAATAATGGGGAGTCAGTTGAGGATCTTGTAAGAAAGGCACCATCTCAGTCAGCACAGAGTGGAAAGAATCAACATCAAATCTGGGAAGACCAGAAAGGGAAGACCAGCCCTAATGTAATTCAGTGAGCCAAAGATGGGGGCGGTAAGAGAAAGATGGCAGAATTCTACATTGAGAGCTATTTAGCGCTATAAGGCCTTGGGGACCATGGAGTCCACCATACCACACCACAGACACATTTTATAGATGAGGATACTGAGTCACTGAAAAGTTCAGTGACTTGTCCATGGTTTCACAGCTAGTACCTGAGGCAGAATTCAAACTCAGGTCTTTCTGATTCCAAGACCAGAACTCTATCCCTTACATTACATTGCCTAGTATCCTCAAAGTGGCAATAGACTTATTGAAGTTGGTCATCATAGGACAGACATGCTATCTATTACCAGGTCCATCCAGCCTTGCCGGCTTGCCAGGACCCACCAGAACTGGAGTTCTGCTGGCACAGATATCAGGAGCCCAAGGTGAAGCTGATCCAAGGAAACTTTTGAGAAGTATGTAATAAATCGCACCTACTCTAAAGTATTCCCTACGTGGAGGAAATCCCATTGAGAGGGATGCCGCTATTGTAGAAACACAGATCTATGTTTAAACAGCCCATAATGTCATCCCTGTCTAGACTCCCAGCAATCTCTTATACATATGGAATTCCCTTTGAAGTCAATAAGGAAGCAATACACTTCCATATCTCCCCTTGGGCACGGTAAAATTAGTCCATTTTCTGCCAACAGCAGTCACTCCAAAGCCTCCATCGGTTGCTGGAATTTGAGTTAAGTTCAGAGCAATCTGAGTTTAGAGGGCGACTTTAAAAAAAGTTTGACTCCAGCCTGACCTCAGAACCTGCCAGCTTGGAAAGGAAACCTCCTGAGAACATATCTTTTGGTGAAATCTCCAGAAAGCTCAGCTTGGAGACAACAGCTGGAAATACCAAAAGTGAGGCTCTTTTGGGCTGTTTTGTTTCTTAGAGTTTTGGAGCAACAGCCAGCAGTTAAGGAGTCAATAAAACACAGGCGAGTCACATCTTTTTTCCAAAAGGGTGATTGTTACTAGGGAGACAATCCCCCACCGGCTTTCTGGGACTTTCTGTGCTCCAGGGAAGCAGCCCAAAGGCATGGGTTCCTAGGTAGACACCAACACCAGTCTGTCAATGAAGCAGAGTCAATAGACAAGAATCTAGGCCTGGGCTACACCCATGTGGACACTGGACAGATTGAACACTGGTAAACAATTGCTTTAGTAAAAGGAGGAAATGTCAATACCAGCTCCAATCCTCTAGCAATTTGAAACAAGGCAAGAACAGTTCCCTAACCATTTTTGCCCCAAAATATTTGATAACTCTTTGGATGTCATGTGAACTCTGAAATAAAACTTTTTTTCACAGTACATGAAATAAAATCTTGAATTTTTTCTGGAAAACCTGTCCCAGGAACACAAGTGCCATGCTTCATGCGGGCTTTGAGAGAGCATATTTCTGCTTTCTGGCCCCATCCCTCATTTTTGTTTAATTCCTTCCCTACCCAGGTGCTCTTTGTTCCGTTGGACTAACTTCTCCTTTTTCTGATTACATCTCTTATTTTATTGTCCTTTTCTGATTTTTCAGGTGCCTCATTGCACGTCCATGTTGCCAATCCTTTGTTTCTTGCTATCTTCTTGCAGTTGTCTTTTTCTTCTATACCACACTCATTCTTGTCTTCTTTACTCTCTAGGGCCATATACGCCAAGGTTAAAAAGCCCAGGGGTCTGCTGGAACCAGCTAGAGTTTATTGTTAAATTTGTACTGTAAGCATTTATACATGGGAAATTAGAAAACGCTACTAATTAGGGCTTGATTTCTTGTTTTGTTCTCATCCAGATTAAGAAAATTATGTAGAAAATGCTGATAACGTAGATTAAAATTAAAAGTGTGCCAAGACTTTTTGAAGAGAAAATTATTAAACATTTACCAACATGTCCCTGCTGAAGATTTAGCTGCAGCAAAGAACAATTAGCAAATTCGCTAACTATTCTTTCTACACTTTTAATAATGACTCTAACAGGCATAATGGGTATCACAGAAGAGTGGAAGGGGTATCGACTTGGCACCAGAAGGACCCTGATTCAAATTCCTGCTCTAATAAATACTAGCTACATGATCAAGGGCAAGAAGACATAACCTCTCAGCTTCAGTTTTCTGATCTGTTAAATGGGCTGATAATATTTGAAATACCAACCTTCCTCTTCCTCTTTTTCTTTTTCTTTTGTTTTGTTAAAAACATTCTTTGTTATATTGATGGCTCTCTGGGAGGGGAGAGAGGACAAAGGTTACAGGGAAAATTTTAAGCGAGGTAAAAACAAAGATATAAAAAATATTATTTTTAGGAAATAACTTCCTTCTAGGATTGTTGAGAGAAAGGAGATTTGAAAACCTCAAAGCAGCTTTTAAAGTGAATTATTACTATAATATATTTAAGGGGCAAGGGTCCATTGAGCTAATCAATCAGTGATCCAATCACTCCACTTAGCCCAGATGCCTTTGTCAAGAGAGGCCACATTTTGATGGAATCAATCGATTAGAGGTGTGGACTAAATGTGAGCAAGACCTACATGTATTGAATCTATTGAATACATCTATGGAATCAATAAATCAAAGACTTTCTGCTTGATGTGAAGAGCCACCAATCAAAGTCGAAGTCTCTAAGGGGCATTGAATGAAGTGAGATGATGTGTCTTCGAAGATTGGTTGGGGGACTTGGTCATACCATGTGGGACTTGTCTCAAACCAATGAGATCATTTGAAATTGGGGACTCAAGGAGGATTCTAAGAGGGAATTACTAGGCACTAAAAGAGGAAGGAGAAGAGCTCCAGCCTCAGCCTCCACCTCTGCCTCGGTCTCCTCCCTGATCCTCTTGGTCAGAGAAGGACCTTGTGAATTTTGCAGGGGTGGGGGCTTTTGGACTTCTCTTCCTACTGTCCAGTCCTAGAAGCATCCCCAGAATAGCTTGGAGAAAGGAAGGCATCTTCAAGGTCCTGTAAGAAGCCCGCCTAAAAGCTTCACCATGCCTCAGGAGAACATCATGAGTACTCCCACACACACACACCAAAATGCCTTCCAAACTGCTTCATCTACATACATGTATGTATTAAGTATTTATTAACTTTGCGTGCATGCTCTATACATACACAAGTGTCCTTCTTATCTCCCTCTTGACCGAATGGAAGGTTCTGGCAGTAAGTGTTCTAATTTTTGTACTTATGTCTCCAGTGCCTAATGCAGTGCCTGACACATAATAAATGCTTATTGATTAATGTGAACCAAACTCACAATTATGGGATAGGAATAGACTTCCATTGATAAACAATTATTCTCAAAAGGTGCTCTGCATTACCCTCTATGTACCCTAGTACCATACAAACAAGATGAGTCTCCGTCTCAGTCCTCCCTTACCCTTCCCCCCCAAAAAAACCCTTTGTGCTTAGATCTGAGCACAAGTCAAGAATGTCCTCCTTCCCTTTCTGTACCCACTGAGTAATCATCCTTCAAAGTCTGCCTGTCACCATGCCCATAAGTCTTCTCTGGTCCCTCCAGCTGTCAATGACTTCCCCTTCCCCTCTCTAAGATCCTTGCCCCATAATTTCCAAGGATGGCAGTACTGTCTGGGTTGCTGTTTGTCTCTCTACTAGACTGGAAGCTCCAGGTGGGCAGAGAGGGAAGGGGGAAGGGAACAAGCATTTATTAGAGTCCTACTATGTGCCAGCCACTGTGCTAAGCACTTTACCAATGTTAATCACAACACTTCAAGGTAAGAGTGACTCAGTGTGATCTCAACTTCCTGCCTCGGGCAGCACCTAACACAACGTCCTGCAATGTACAGGAACGTAGTAAATGTTTAACCTATAAACTGGATTGGATCTACTCCTTCTTACTTCTAGCCATAGAGATGAGTCTCAGTTGGATTTTTGGTCCTGGCCTGGCACATGTTTCTCTCTCCAACTTGAAGCCTCACCCTCTGTGATTTCTCCCCTCCTTGTAAAGTTCAGAGTGGCTCACTCTCAGCTCCCCGGTGGCCCTACGGGCTCTACCTCTCACCAACATCCCTCTATTTCCTGAGTATAGCAGAAACAGCTGTCCTCAGGAAAGGCTACTACTTCTTTCCTCAACACTCTGCTCTCCAAAACAACACAAAACTCTTCTCGGGTGTTTTTAAAAATAAAGTTTCATCCTGTGCCTGATCAGGGAATGCACAGTGGGACACAATAAGAAATGGAAAATGTGCCTGGTGATCAAGGTCTATCCCTTAATGTTAATCCTACAAAGGGGCCGATTCTTTCACAGCATCCTCCTTTTCTGGTCTGGCTTCCCTCTGCTTCATAGCCTGTCCCCAAGTCAGATTGCAGCCTCTTTTGATCTCTCAGGCTGGATACTCTTGGAATTCCTCTCCTGACCAGAAACACAATCCAAAGCAACTTTATCCCCTATCTCCTTTTAGTGACTAGCCGCCTTCACCAAAAGGACGTGCAATGAGCAGCATGAGGCAAGACCCTACATAAACTCATTAAAACAAATTCAGTCAGGAGGGGAAGCCCCTGGACCCAATACCATGGTGAGAAGATGGAGACCCAAAGACCCTGGCAGGCCATTACTGAAGTCACCACTTGAGATGGAGAATCAAGTGGATCCAGGCCAGGCTGCATCAGCCCTGTGACACAGCCATCAGAAGAAGAACACTAAGAGTTTCCTATTTTAACTATGTGATGTTGCGCTCTCCACAGGTCTCTTCTCATATTTAGGAAAGCTTGACACTTTTCAGGGGCAATGCATGGTTTGAATTCATCAACTACTCAAAGTCACAGCCCACTCCCCACCTACACATCTCTATACCAAACCATACAAAAGACAGGCATTTGAAAGAAAAGGTGTTTAATTAGGGCCGATTAGATCATAGATTTAGAGCCAGAAGGGATTGTGGAGGTCACCCAGTCCAAACCCCTCAATTTCTAGATGAGGAATACATGCCCTAGAGATACAACATGATGTATCACATGGTAACATGACTGGCAAGTGTGAAACAGGACTAGAACTCAGCTCCTTGAACTCCAAACCCAATGCTCTTCACCCTGTGTCAGATTGTCTCACTAGCTAACTAGGAAGGAATCAAAGAAGGTGGTAGATATCCTTTGCCCCCATACATGAAAAGGATGCCATTTCCCCAAATTTTAAGAATAGAAGACTCAAATTCCTTTCCAGTCTTCTGCTTCTCTCACCATAATGGGAGAAGGGTATAATGAATTCAAACTCATTGAATTAACAAAAAAGTTGAGGGACTAAAATCTTGTAGATAGGAAATGATCAATGTTGGAGAAAACTATTGGAAAACCAACAAGCCAATATGTTGTGGTGGAGCTGTGAATTGTCCCAAACAGTCTCAAAAATTTCCCTGAGACCAAAAATGCCCCTAAACAAGAAATATCCAATAAGGATTTCATGGATGTAGTGATGGGGTGGTGGTTCTTAATTAATGCAAGGATTGTTTGCTTGTTACTTTAGTTTGACTTCTGTTGTTGTTTTTCTCCTCAGACTTGGATTTGTTTGGCTTAGGAAACTCACACTGAAGAAACTCTCTACCAGTGCAAGATGGTTTGGATTTTTATTTGTTTGTTTTGCTTTAATTCATGTGTTGTTGGGTTTTTTTTCCTTACATTACAGATATTTACAGCTTACTCTCATTTTATGAAATCTCTTGTAACAAACTAAAACAATTAAGTAAAACTAAAAATATAGTGACCTCATCTGAAAATACATGCAACATTCCACATATGTGGTAATCTCTAACTCTATTTTTAAAAAAAATTAGCAGAAATCTATTTTCTCTCTCTCCCACTCCAATAAATTGGGGGGGGGGTGGAGAAAAAAAACTAAGTTTTCAAAACAAATATGCATAGTTATCCTCAATGGCTTCACGTAAAAATGTGCATGTCCCATTCTGCCCCCCTCAACCTGTCGGCTCTGTCATGGATGACATGATTCATTGATCCTTAGGAATCAATGGTCCTTGCATTGATCTTACAGCTTCCAAGATGTTCAGCTTTAGAGGGTGGTTGTCATATAAATGGTTCTTATTCTGCTCATTTCATTATTCAACAATTTATAAAAACCCTCAGAATTGTTCATTTTTATAATATTGATGTTCCAAGATAAATCATGTTCCCGGTTCTGCACCCTTCCTTCTGCATCACTTCAGACAAGTCTTTCGGTGTCTCTGAAATCTTCTGTTCCCTCATTTCATACAGCACCACAGGATTCTATCACATTCATAGGCTACAAGTGCTGTAGTCATCCTTCAGCTGTTGGACATCCCCTTCACTTCTAGTTTGGGGCCACCACAAGAAGAGCTACTACAAATATTTTTGTACATGACTTTTTCCTCTTTCTTTGATCTCTTTTGGGCATTGGTCTATTGATGAGATGGGTGGTCAAAGATTGAAACCTCCTTCATAATTTGCATTCTCAGCAAGTTGCTTGAGGTCTTGAAAAGTGAGGTAAGGTGCCCAAGGTCAGACAGCCAGTTTTAAGTCAGAGGTGGGACTGGAATCTAGCTCTTTCTCACATCAAGACTGGCCCTATCTACTACATCCTACCATAACATAAATATCTACTCAAAATTTAACTGTGATGGGAAAATGGAAAGCATAGTTTTTCACCACAATACCTCTCATATCTTTTCATTGATCCCCAAAAGAAACTCGACATGGTTTGGCAGCATTTCTCATAGAAATCAATCAGTAATAAGAGAAATGCTAATTAAAAACAACTCGAAGGTTTCACTTCGATCTTATTAAATTGACAAAGATAATAAAGATAGAAATCATCAATGATGGAGGGGTTATGGAAAGACAGACACACCAATGTGTTGAGAATACACATGGCAAAATGGAAACATCTAGGTGGCACAGGGAATGGAGCACTGAAGATAGAGAGTTCAAATCTGGCCTCGGATACTTCCTAACTATGGGGCCTGGGCAAGTCATTTCCCTTTTGTGTGACTCAGCTTTCTCATCTGTAAAATGGTGAAAATAATGATCCCTGGGACCTAGGGTTGTTCGTAAGGATTAAATGAGGTAACATTTAGAGAGTGCTTTGCAAATCTTAAAGTGCTGGTTATTTTTATGATCATCAGAGTACCTGATCTGGAGCCAGGAAGACCTTAATTCAAATTTCACTTGTGGGACTCTGGAAAAATCACTTCACTTTTCTGTGACTCAGTTTCCTCATCTGTATAATGAGGGGGTTGGACTCAATGGCCTTAGGCCCCTTCCAACTCAAAATCTATGATCCTTTTGTAACCCTAGGGGTCATTCCACTGGGCTTGTGGTCTGATGGGCACTCTATTAGGCCCATGGTCTCCCTGGGAGGTTTGGGTTAGAGGAAGGAAGCTGAAGATATCACTACCCTTGGCTGTCACCTTCCTCCAAGCATTGGGGAAAGTCCTGGCCTCTCCATCCCATCCTTGTGTCCTCTTTCCTCCCTCTTGAGAGATCCTCAAAACTTCCTGCTGTGGAATAGGAAACTCCACCCTCCACCCAGCTCTCCTGTGAGTTTCTCTTCGCATGCTGGGAAGAAATAATACTCTCAGGGTCTTTAGTGAGCCAGGTCCACTGAAAGATAGCCAATCTTTACTACAATAACTGTTACATTATAAAGTGTTATTGTTGGAGTTATGAATTGCCCCAACTACTGCGGGTAGTACTTTGGAATAATACAAAAAAGAATCTACCTTTCAAAGCCCTTGACCTGTATAGAGAACCCATTACTGTGCTACAAAGAGGGGCTCAAAAACATAAATAACAGTGGGCAACTAGGTGGCGCAGTTAGCACTGGCCCTGAAGTCAGAAGGACCTGAGTTCAAATCCAGCCTCAGACCAAACACTTCATGCTTACTAGCTATGTGACCCTAGGCAAGTCACTTAACCCCAATTGCCTAAAAAAAAAATGAAGTTAAAAGAACATAAATAACAGCCTAATATATATACCAATATATACCAATATTCATAACCATTCTCTTTGTGATAGCAAAAAAAAAGGAAGCAAATAGGATATCCATCAATTGAAGAAAGGCTGAATAAATTGGGATATGATGGAATAGTATCATGCCCAAAAAAAAAACAAAAACAGTGGAGATGAGGAGGTCAGAGAAATGTGAGAAGACTGTATGTTCTGATACGGGTGAAAGAAGCAGAACCAGGAGAACAACACGAAAACAAAAATCACTAAAAGGGATCTGAATTCCAAACAATTGTGATGACCCTTTCAGCCCTAGAGAACCAATGCTGAATGTGCTTCTCTCTTTTCAGTCCAATGGTGGAGGGTTATGGGGACAGAATGGAGCTTGCATTAGCAGGAGCAGTCCCTAGATTGGTAGCTTTGCTGAACTGTTTTCATCTTTGTTACAAGGAGCTGGTGGTGAGGTATATCTAGAAATGCTATTTATGAACAGTTAAAGACAAATGGAAAATTTGCTGCAAATAAACACGGTCATTGAACAACATGCAAGTGTGGACATAATGATATCTTATCTGGAAATAATAAATCAGGCAATAAGAGTGGCTGGGAAACATGAGGACATACAGCTTTTCCTAAGAAGCTAAATCGACACAAGTTAATAAGCATTTATTAGTTGCTTAATATGTACCAGGCACCGTGCTAAGTACAGAGAATGCAAAGACAGGAGTCGATCAACAAGCATTTATTAAACACTTGATATATAGGAGGCTAAGAGCCATAGAGAATCGGCTATGGAAAAGAGCCAACGGGGAGCCACGGACAGGACACAGTCGCTTTCTGTTCCCCTTGAGTAGCTTTCTGTGTCAAGTTAAACGTTTTCCTTTGACTCACTTGCTTCTTGGATGGCCGAGGGAAGCCAGCTCTATGTGTTCTCTCCTAACTTTCATCATGGCCTTCTGTCCTGTGACACGCTTCATAATAAACAGACCTGATTCCAGCCCATGGCTGAGAGGCTGTGTGGGACAATAGAAATGGAGCTTAACTTAAATTCCAGGGACTTGGGCTTGAGATCCAGCTCTCTGACTGACTAGTTGTGTGGCCTCAGGCAAATGATTTCCCCTCTCTGAATGACCATAATGGGGAAAATAACACTTGTTGAGAAAAGGTTATTGGGAGGGAAGGGTTCTGTGAAGCTCCATACGACCCTGGGGAGGTGGGAAGGATTACCAGGTTACTGCTTTCCAAGTGGGAACCAAGCTCCCATAGACTCATCACTCTCAGCAGACTTGGAATGAACCTTGGAGATGACTGAGTTCAACATCCTCATTTTACAGATGAGGAAGCCTCGATTCAGAGAAGGAAGGGACTGATGCAGCTCATTAGAAGCAGAGCTGGGACTAGACCCAGGGCTTTTTACTCCCTGTCAAATGCCTTCCCCCTCCACCATTCAGTCATGAAGGTGCTGAGGCTCACAAAATGATGCCAGTATTTTCTCTCCGGCATAAATGAATATAAATGTACTTAAGATAGTGGGTAAGAATCCATCAACTCATTCATCAGTGTCTGATGAAAATCCAGGCAGTCCTTTCACTCTGATAGTATTATTTTGGAAGTGCCAAGTAGACACTAAAGAGGTTGCCAATCCCACCTAGGGTGACTGAGAACAATGGAGAATGACTGGTCTAAAGATTCCCCAGGTCTTCGAGAGCCCTGTGCCGATATTCGAAGAGTGACGGGTAATCCAGCGGTCACAGCAGATGTGCACAAGCTCTCTGGGTGACCATTTAGCCTGTATGTTATAGCAGCATGTCCTTGTGGGTAGGTATGAGTTGGACTGACCGACCACTGAGGTCATTCTAATTCTCCAGTTCTGAGGTTCCGTTGTCAGATGGGTATCCCCCACCTCCACACTGTAATTCCTCAGAGTTCAACCACCAGCCCTCCTCCCCCACCAGAAGTTTCACCAGCGTCACCAATTTCTTCCCCACCCACAAAATCCCTCCCCCTGACCCAGAACAGGGGCCAGTAACTTGACCTGCCACTTCTGAAAGTCTGCCATCCTCTAAAACAGGGCTACCTTCCATCTAGACACAGCTGCCCTTCAAATCCCCCCATTGGTCCAGGGTCTAGGAAATGTCCTGAAGGGAATCAGAGTTAAGGCTGTTAACCTGATCTGTGGCAACACCTGCTGGCCAGGCACGTGAATTCTGTAACCACTTTCGCAAGATTTCTCCATCACTTTCTGCTGGAGGGAGCTAGGCAGTCATTGGTAAACTGAGTCAGGGAACATATTCCACAAGCCCCTGTAGGAAATATGGGATGAAGTATCCCCAAACTGGGAAACCTGCCTCCCCGGTCTTTCCTGACTTAGGCAGCATATGCCCCCCTCATATGTTACCATTTTTATATTTGAGAAAAATCACATTTCCCCAGCAGCTCCAGAACCTCAAGGAGAAGCCACAAACGAGTCAGATAAATAGGTGCAGGTCTCTGCTTCTGGCCCTTGATTTGATTTGCTTTTTTTAAAAGCAGCCCTGTTTTCGGGGGGCTGCTGATGAGGCAGAGCGGGCCGGGCGCCAGTGGCATACAACAGAAGGGGCAGCAGCAGCCGTCGCGCGCTGGACTGCTTCTCTCCATCGATCGCCTCTAATGAGCTCGGTGGAGCTGCAGTTAATGGTGCTGTGTCTGGTGTTAAGGGCAAGTGTGGGAGAAGATTATCAACCCAAGGGGTTTGACAGTTGCAGGACTGCCCTTAGCCCTCAGGGCAATGTTGCACTTGAGAGGTCACTCTATCAAACGAGGGGAGAGCAGCTCAGCCCGAGTTGTTGGAAGCAGAGATGCTGCGGCCGAGCCAGGCTGCTGGGCTTTTCATCTCCTCGTCCTCCCCCTCCTCCTCTTCCTCCTCCTCTTCTTCCTCCTCCTCCTCCCCCTCCCGTCCTCCTCCTCCTCCTCCTCCTTCCCCCCACCATCGTCCTCCTCCTCCTCCTTTTCCTTCTCATAGATTACAGGCTTCCTTCAACACTTCCATGCTAGGTATAGCCTTAACTGCTCATGCCCTCCCCTCAGATGATTTCTGCCCACCCTCAATTGTTCACATTGCTAATTACACAGCCTAATTAATAGAATCTGAGCCTGCCCCGTGGGGTAATGAGGTCTGCAGCCTCATGTCAACTAAGAGATTCAAGGTCCTGCTCACCTCTTCCCTAGCTGAAGCCTCTTTGGCACCTGAGGGCCGAACAACCCTTTCATGGGCTTCACTTACTATAAGAAGCACTGTGGTGCCCATTGCCCCCCTCAGAGATCTGAGCCAGTCCACCCAGTGACCAGAAGAGCCACAGAGGCCAGGAGCCTTTCAGGGCGAGTCAAATGGCAGATCTGATAGAATGCTTGCAGTCAAATGTTCCTATAGAAAGGGAGCCACAGGTACTACAGAAGATGGAAAATTCGCCAAGTCGCACCCGCCCAGGTTGGGCATGTCACACTTGGAGAGCGCCGCTCGCCTGATGGACTCATTGCAGCGGGGGAAGGAACCCGCCCCAGACGGGAGGGAGTGGAAAAGAAGGGGGAAGCCTGCCCCTACATGTGTACTGAGTCCGACAAAAACACCCGAACCTTTGTTGATTTTAATGCTGTAAATAAGCAATTTAAATGTTCTCCTAGGTCCATAATAAATCACATGGCAGTGGTGCCCGGCAGCCAGAGCCAATTATTTATTAGGGGCTTTGAAATTCCAAGATTGAAAATCTGTTCCTCAGAGACCCCTGTTGGGTCAGATTATTTAAAATGTGTATGTTTTTTGGTTGGTTACTTTTTTAAAAGTGGGGGGCGCCTCCCCCTTAGTCTATGAAAGACTAGCCACGAGCATACTTCCTTGGGAGCAGACAGATCTTTCAAGAGAACTTCTCTAGCCAGCCACCCCCAGAAAAGGCCCCTGCTCCCCATCCCACACAAGCCAGGGCACATTTCCAAAGCCATCTTCTGCCCACCACCACCGTAGAGAAAATGACAAGAAAGACCCAAGCAGCAGGGGGCAAGCCCTCATGGCAGGCAGATTAAAGTCTTGGAGCGGGACCTCATGGTCAGAAAGGCTTCCGCCTCACTACCCCAATGGCCCTGAGCCCAGTGAGTTCCCTGGCAGCTCCCCCAGAAAGGCCAGGGTTGGGAGGCAAACTGGGAGGCATCAATCTTTTCAGAAGCTCTGGTTTCTCCAAGGTAGGCCTGTCTTCTCCTGAGGCACAGCCTCGTCCCTCTGTGAGTCATTCAAGAATGGCCAGCCCTGAATGAGCTGTCCATCCCCCAAGGCTGAGTTTTTTAGGGGCATTATCTAGGACCCCTTCCAACCTGGTAGACCCTGCCAGCACCTGTCCTCTTCTGGCTGAGCCTCATAGATCCAGGGTCCCCTCCATGAAGGAGACACATCTTCTGTCAGATCCTCAGTTTCCTTTTCTGTAAATGGCAATGATATTACTTGTAGCCCTTCACTCACAGAGTTTCAACCAGTGTGTGGTGGAGGCACACATATGTAGTACATACATACATTTAAGCCTGCATATACACACAGATATGTCTGTAGTAATCCCAGGTAGAATTTATAGAGCACTTTACAAATACCTCATTTTATTCTCACAGCAACCATGGGAGGGAGGTACTATTATCATCCCCATTTTACAGACAAGGGAATGATGCAAACAAAGGTTAAATGACTTGCCCAGGGTCACACAGCTGGTAAATGTCCAAGCCCAGTTCTCTATCCACTGTCCCAACCAGCTGCCCCTGGCGCTTTCCAGATATTCTTATATGACCTTCAGAACCATCCTGTAATATTGGTAAAGCATTTAGCACGGGGCCTGGCATATGGTAAGTTCTATGTACATCCTAGCTATTTTTATTGTTATTATTATTAAGAGATATATGTGTGCATGTATTTACATACATATGTGTAGGTAAACATGTGTGCCCATGTATCCTTGTTGGCATATGGACACGCTATATGTCTATTCAAGGCATTTCTCATTTTGCTAAAACAAAATGTTTTATGAAGGTATAGAAATATTTTATCGTATGGAATTTATAAATTATTAAGCATTAAGGAAATGATTTAAATTAGAAGCAGTGAATCAGTGGCACTGAGGTAAGGAAGACCTGAGTTCAAATCTCTTCTCTGACATATTCTGAGTTTGTGACTTTGTGTAAGTTGTCAGTGATCTAGACCACTCGCTGAGCCCCTACACTACTGAGCAGGTGTGATCTGGCATGGCTAACGAGCCTTCCTGGGTGGGGTCCCCCTGCACCCATGGCATCCCCCAAGGCCCCACTCAGCACTTCTCTCTGAGGAGTGAGTAGTCCTTGAGGCACCCTGGCTCTCCTGGTGTCCTCTACTGGCCCTCTCCTCTCATCTGACCAGGAGGAGCTGAGAAGATCCCAGACTAGATAAGTGGGATTGCATGGAAGCCTCCTTAACAGTCTCTCCTCGGGGTCTCTTTGGTCAAGCTGACGATAGCGTGAGTGGGACGGGATGAGAGGGGTAGGAAGATGAGGATGCAGACTTCAGCCTCACCAGGGCTCCCCAACCCCACCCCAGACGACACTCCATGACCCGGGCACTCATGGGACTGCAGGATCCCTGCTCCCCTAAGTCAGGACTTGGAGTTTTACGTGGTTTCCCAGGGCACTAAGACGTTCAGTGACTTTCCCAGGAGCACATAGCCCATAGGTGTCTCAGGTGAGTCTTGAATGGGGGCTTCCTGGTTTCAAGGAACCATGTGACTTATCCAAGGTCCAAATGAACTAGTCCTTCAATCTGAGACCCTGACTCCAACTCCAGGGCCCTTTCGTCATGCCATCCTGCCCCTCCTTTTGTAAGTTAATAAAGTCCAACTGGGCCAAGATTGGTTGTCCACCTCTAAGGAAAGCCAGGACCTGAACTCTGAGTGGCACACATGATACGTAGGAGAGGGAGCACTCAGCCCACAACACAATCCCACTCAGATCAGAGAAGGATATCCCCAGCAGAATATAGCTCATCTCTAATGATGATGGCAAGTGGGGGCGTCATGGTGCATAGGGTACCCCATCTGGAGTCAGGAAGACTGATCTCCCCGAGTTTGAAGCTGGTCTCAACACTTACTAGCTGTGTGACTCTGGGCAAATCACTTCCCCCTGTTTGCCTCAGTTTCCTCATCTGTAAAATGAGCTGGAGAAGGAAATGGCAAACCTCTCCAATGTCTTTGCCAAGAAAACCCTAAATGGGGTCACGAAAAGCCAGACACGACTGAAATAACTGAATGATAACAACAATGACGACGATGACGATGATGGTGAGCTGCTGTGGGTGGGGTTCCTGCAGACATCCAGGGAAGCTCAGCAGTCCCTGAGATAGCTTGACAACTTGTGCTTGTATGCCTAATTGTTGCTCAAGGACATAATTTATACAAAAACAGCAGCTCCATCCACTGGCCCGTGAGGTCCCAAACCCACACAGCCACAAAAGGATGTGTCCTTGAATCCAAAGGTGAGTATCAAGGATGGGTCATCCCCAGGTGACCTGTGACTAATGCCCTTCAGGGGACAGTCCATCACTGCCTGCAGCAGAGTTGGACCAGTGTAGATAGTGGGCAGTGTAGACTAGAGTGTAGATGTCCCCCACCACACCCCAGGTCCACCACATGGTCCAGGATTCTGACTACCATTATCATTCCTTTGAGAGAAGGCATTGTGTTCCCAGAAGACCTTATGCTCAAACATCTGAGAGGCTGAACGATATATAGCTCAGTCAATATGAGGGTGGCTAATATAGCATCAAAGAAAGCTCCTCTGATCTCTGGAGTGGCCCAAGGAGAACAACCAGGATGGTCTCAGGGCCATGTCATATAAGAATCAGCTGAAGGGACCAGAGATGTTGAAGCCAGAGAAGAGAAGACTCAGGCAGGACATGATAGCTGTCTTCAAGTATTTGAAGGCTTATTGTACTGACGTGGATTAGATTTGTTCTGCTGGACCTCAGAGGAAAGAACCAGGAAAGAACCAGAGGAAAGAACTGGGAGGAAGTCACAGGCACCGATTTAGATTCAGTTTAAGTGGACCAGGGTATGTGTTGCATTCTCCCAGCTGACTGTAAACTCCATGAGGGTAAGGGATGTAGATGACCTATTTTTGAATCTCCCTCAGATGCTAGATAAATGCCATGTGAGTAACTTTATAAAAGTTTATTGGATTGAGCTAAAAAAGGATGGGGGCGTTTCCAGAGGCAAACTCCTGATTTCACAACGATGCTTAGGGAAGGCTCTGTTTACACCATCTGGACACATCCATACCAGCATTCTGAGAGCGGTGCCTTCACACAAAACACGGGCAGTTCCCTTATTAATCATGGTCCGAGACTCCTCCAAGTCGCCCTCAAGGGCCATCCCAAGGGTAATGCCCCTCGACCACTCAAAAAGTACATGGTGGCTCTCTCCAGCTGTGAGGATGCTTCAGTCTATTAGGGTGCTGGGCTGTGTTATGTGGGACTGATGCTGTAGGGAGTTGGCTCTGTGGAGCACAACCTGCTCTATTCTCTCGAAACTAATTGAACACATGGGCAGATAGTCTCATTTCAACGCAAAAAGGATTTATTAAGCACCTGCTCTGTGCACTGTGCTCAGAACTGGGGTGATAAGAGGGGGAAATCCCAAAGCACGTCCTCAGAGAGTTTACCTTCTACTCAAGGGAAACAGCAGGTCCACCCAGGGCTAAATGCAAACTACATTCAAAGCAACTTCAAAGTCATTCCAGAAGACGCCAACACCGTGAGAATTAGAAATGGCTTTTCGTAAAGCAGCTTCTTGAAGGAAACCAAAAAGTCTATGAGATGCAGGTGAGGAGGGAGGGCATTTCAAGCACTAGGGGCAGACAGCCTGTGCAAGATTGAGAGGAGGGAGATATTATTGATATATGAGGTAGCTTGTTTCTGGGACTGTAAGTCACATGGAAATCCCCTGACCGGCTCTTGGTCAGCGTTTGCTGTAACTTTCTTGGGCTGCAAGCTCAAACCTCATCATTATTCAGAGCCAATGGAAAGTAAGGTCCTTGCAGGCAGGGAACATCTTATATTGTCTTCACATCTCTTGTGCCCATCATAGTGCCCAGTGCAGGGTAGGGCTTAATAACTGCTTATTGAATGGATAAATGACTGTCAGATTACTAAGGAATTGTTGAATTTAACAAATTAGGCTAAAGGTGGGTTTGTTTAGACAGAGAATGAGCAGGACATTGAGATGAGTGTGCAATGATATCTCCCCCAGGGATTCTCAACCTGTGGTAGGCATCCCTCTGGGGACGCAAGAAGTGCATCAAAAGTGGGAGGAGGATATTTGGTAAATAACTGGTATTCTATTGAAATTAACTAATTTCTTTAGTGTATTCTTTATGTGCAGGTGCACGGTAGACCCCAGAATTTATTTGTTTTTATATTAAATGGTGAGACAGGAAGGTTTTTTTTTGTTTCTTTTTGTTTTGTTTTGTTTTGTTTTTGGTGAGGTAACTGGGGTTAAGTGACTTGCCCAGAGTCACACAGCTAGTGAGTGTTATGTGCCTGAGGTCAGATTTGAACTTAGGTCCTCCTGACTCCAGGGCCAGTGCTCAAACCACTGCACCACCTAGCTACCCCAACAGGAAGGTTTTCTGAAAACCAAAGGATACAGGGTCCAAAACAGGCTGGGAGACCTTAATCTTTGTGTTTGTTTGTTGGTTTGCTTTAACCAATATAACGCATCTGCTGGTTTTACTCTCAATGTTCTATGATACAATTAAAAAGTGGAGAATGTCAAAGCTCTAGCAAGCCCTAGAATTTATCTAATCCAAGTTGCTCTTTTTACAAATGAGCAAATCAGGCGCTAAAGAAGATGAGCTACTCACCCCAGATCATGCACTAGTAAATAGCAGGACCAAATCCCTTAGCCCTGAACCCATTGGATGACAACAGGTCAGAAGCTATAGGGAAACAAATTTCAGCCCAATAGAAGGATGTGCTCCCTAGGAATTAGAGGTGTCCTTAAAGTGCATAAGTGGTCCTAGAAGGGGGTCTGTCCATCCTCCCTCGTCAAAAACCAAGGCTGAAGGGGCACCTTGTAGGGATGTTCTGGAGGAAATTAATTACCAAATATGGATTAGACGGGATGGTTCCTGAGCCCTCTTCTAACTCCAAACCATGGTTCTGAGTGAGACGCCTTTCTCCACAGGAGAAGAGAAGTGGTTTTTAATCAGTCATGAGACCAAGAAATAGAAAGAGCTCCAAAGATGGTGTCCAAAACACAGCCATCTTGCTCTAAGCAATACATTGTGTTGCAGAATATTTTAAATCAAAAAAAAAGATGACTTTTTATTACTAAAAAGATATTATAAAGGTTTGGCAAGAGAATAAAGCAGACTAATACCATTTACATTCCAGAGGCTGTTTAGGGAGCATTCTGATGAAAATCAATAATTGTGAAAGAATCTTTATTACGGTCCATTTTTCTTGTACATCAAGTTAAGGAAATGGGTGGAGGTCAGGGCCAAATGAATTGACAAGCAGTATAATGGTGCCGATGGAAAGAACATATTGGCATTTCAATGGCAGGACCTGCTTCATTTTACTTAAGTCTAACGATTGAGGGAAAACCAGTCTGCCAAAGCCCTGTGTCAAACCAATGAGGGGTGCCCCTTGGTCATGGAATCTTCATCTATCATGAGAAAGCCAATTAGGAAATCTATACGTAGGCAACCCTCAATATATGAAAAGCCTACATATAACAAGCAGGCTACCTATGATGCAAGTATCCATATACTGAATCAGATTCTCCTACCAACCTCTATTAAAAAATTGAAAATGTATTCCTATTGAAATATATATATATATACATATATGGTCCCAAGGTATTATAAAATCATACTCAGGAGAACAATAAACCTTATTTTTAAATTGAGTTCTTACAGGAAAAGTTATAGTTTTCTGAAAAAGTACTAATAACTCACATAATACATAAATATACATATGAACTGAAATATATAAATTTACGTGAACTGAAAACACCAGAAAGAAACAAAAAAAAAATCTTTTTTTTAAAGGCCATGGCTGCCTTATTTTTAACAGCAAAAGAATGGAAATAGCCTAGATCACCCACAATTGAAAAATGGTTGGATAAATGGTGGTCTATTTTTAAAATGGAATATAATGGCCTTGTTAAATATATACATATATATGTGTATATGTGTGGGGGAAGAATACAAGAAAATCTGAAAAGCTACATAGAGTAAAACGTTGTCTGTTAAGGCATTGTCTGTTAAAATGTATTCCCCTTTTGTAGAGGTGGAAGACAATGGGTGTGGAATATTACATACACTGTCAGGCACAACTGATGTGTCGATTGGTTTGGCTGAATTGCTTTGCCTCTTTTTAGTTGTTGTTGTCAGGGATGGCTCCCTGGGTGGGAAGGGGGACTAGATATTTTCAGAAATGAAGGTCATGTAAAAACAGAGGATATTCCTAAAAATAAGATTTTTTTAAACTATATGCTATAACACATATTGTCCAAGCTTTGCTATCCAGTCAGACAGATGAGCCACAGGGCCGGCCCAAAACTCTGAACATCTTGGACGGAAGCTAAAGACAAATGATAAACAGGCCCAGATCGTATAGGAAAGGGACAGCAAGGCTGCACTGCATTGGAGACGGGGGGCAGCTTCTCCCAAGAACTAAGACCCAGAACCCAAACAACATTCTTTGGGGGATGTTGTATGGCTTCAGGTCATGGGTACTACAATTTTAGAAAAATTATCTTTGCCAGGCATTGCAGGAGGAATGGAGAGATCCGTGGTGGGCAGGAGATGGCTGTAGGATGTGAGCAGTGAAAGCTGGTCCAGGAGAGGTGGCTTAAGGAAAGTCACCAAAGCACCATAGAACCAGAAATGGATGTGGCTCATCTGTCTGACTGGATAGCAAAGCTTGGACAATATGTGTTATAGCATATAGTCCCATAGTGATGGCGAGGGATAGGATGGAGTTCTTGCAGGCTTCAGCAATACTCATGTAAGGTTAAGAGGTCGAGGGGATGGCTCTCTGCATCCCCAGCACATGGGACAGACCCTGTGAGGAGGAGAAGCACGCCCACAGGATAAGAAAGCATGGCTCTTCATGGAGGTGACAGAGCCATCAAAACATCACAGAAATATTCTACAATAAGGTTTTTTAGTCCAAAAGTCAATAGGTCCCATTTTCAATTTCTGGCTTGAGAATTACTCTCTGTTTGGTTTAATTATTCATTTAGTAGTGTTTGCTGTGAATGTTAAGTAAAATAATAAAAAAGAACATAGTCACAATAATCATAGCTGACATTTCTATAGCACGTTCAGCTCTACAAGACACTTAACTTATGTTATAGAGGCAGGGCCGGAAGACGACAGGCACAAACCCAAATGATTTTATAGCTCGCCTCAGCTCTCTCCTCTTTTCCACCCAGGGATTTTTTTTCCCTACTTCATTTCCAAAGTAACTGTGTGGGAATCTCTTCCCTTCTTCCTCTCTCTCCTCTCCCAGACGGCGGTGGCCCCGTGATATCACACCGACTGCAAATACAAAGTGGACCTCAGAGGTCACCCACGTTGATTCCAGCACAGCCTCAGTAAGGCGGGGCTCAGCGGGCAAGTGGAGTCAGGGCCTGAGTGAGCGGCAGGCGTGGCTGGAGAAGGCAGACCCAGGGTCCACCTCTTTGATTTGAGATGAAAGGCAAGAGCAGAAGCCAGAGAGGAATTTTTAAAGTGTCTCGTTCAAGGCGGAGAGTCCCAGCTCTGGGGAATTCCCCATGCCTCCTTCTGCTCATCATTCACCTAATCAAAGAATTTCGAAGTTGATGGAGCCTTAGAGATAACTTGGCGAGACTCCCACCCAGTCCACCCAGGAGCTGCTATTGAACCCCTAACAAGAATTCATAAAGCTAGGGGAGTGGGTGCAGGGCATGTGTGTGTGTGTGTGTGTTTGTGTGTGTGCATGTGAGAGGCAGAGACAGAGACACAGAGAGAGAGAGACAGAGGCAGAGAGAGGCACAGAGGTAGAGAAAGAGAGAAAAGAGAGACAGAGGGTTGGAGAGCAAAAGGGAGGGAGTGAATACTAAGAATTAAAGCCAGAAGTGCCACTAGAAAGTCATTAAGTCCAAGCCCTTCTTTAATAAAAGCCCAAAGAGGGCCCCACGGAGCAGAATAAAAAAAAAAAGCAGTGACACTGGAATCAGAGGACCTGGGTTCCAATCCTGCCCCTGACCTTGCCACCCTATGTGATCTTGGGCAATTCCCTTCACCTCCTCCGGCTTCCAATATAAAATGAGGAGCTGGACTGAGTGGCCCCTCAAGTCACTCTGAGCTCTGGCTGTAGGATGCCAAGCCTGAGGAGGAGATCAGCCCCTAGTTCCACGGACAGAGCCTTTTCACCTCCACTCTCCGACAGACAAACTAGCTCAGAAGGAGGAGATGGTGGGGCCCCAGCACACACATCGCGCAGTGGATTTCTTCCTTGATTTGTCTGTACCATTACTGCCACCTGTCCAAAGCCCAAAGAAAACCTCCGCTTGATAAAATGCTGGGCAGACATGGGGAGTAGGTAGCAGTAGCATTCCACTGAGGACTCCGGTCAGACCAGCGGCCTCTGAGATCCCTTTCTGCTCAGAAATTCAGTGACGATACAAAATAGATGGAGAGAAGCACCTGAAAAGCCACCCCCTCTGCAAGCAGGCCTGGGACTCCTTGGCTCAGCTCATCACCATAACCCAGAGCCAATGTACCATTGGCACTGGTTAGCTGGAAGCCCCGGGGCCCTGAGGCCTTCATCTTGGCCCATCCATTTTTCCGAAAGTATCTGATTTTGTTCTTTGCCTGACAGCCTTCAGCACAACCAGAGCTAGGAATAATGCAGACCTATATTCTTTATGTCCTTATTCACTTGCTGCAACCCTTCAAGGGCCTGTGATGTCACTGGACACCTTCTGCCAACACAGCACAAAGCTGCTTCCTCTGGCAAACGGTCTCCTAGAAGTGCTGGGGCTGAAGAATTCATCTACCCACCCATCCACCCATCCATCCATCCACCCATCCACCCACTCACCCACCCATCCACCCATCCATCCACACATCTACCCATCCATCCACACATCCACCCACCCATCCATCCACCCATCCACCCACTCACCCACCCATCCACCCATCCATCCACACATCTACCCATCCATCCACACAACCACCCACCCATCCATCCACCCATCCACCTACTCACCCACCCATCCACACATCCACCCACCCATCCACCCATCCATCCACCCATCCACCCACTCACCCACCCACTCATCCATCCACCCATTCACCATCCATCCATCTGTCCATGAGGTTTTATTAAGCAGTCACCATTGTGGACAAAACAAGCATGCTGCCTGCCCTCAAGAAGCTTATGTTCCTGACCAGCCTCACCAAAATCAGGTGAATTAGTCATTAGGTCCATGCCTGAGGCTTCCTCTGAGCCTTTTCACGTCCTCCAGGCATTGCTTTTACAAAATGCAGGGTCCTTTCTTGCCCAAAGAGGTGTTAGAGAAGGACTTTCCTACTTCTCCAAAGGGCAGCAGGCCTCCAGGGGAGAGTAACACAGCATCTTCCCAGGTTACCTTTACCTCTCTCATCTTCCAAGGTCAAAGATTCAGATCTAGTAGAGACTTCAGAGCTGTCATTTTACAGATGAGGAGACTGATCCCCAGATAAATTCAGTGAGATGCCCATGATTGCATAGGAAATGAATGACAGAAATGGAACCAGAAACCCACTCAGAGCATTAGGAGAGTATAGGGTTTAGCCCTAAAGGCGATCAAGTCAAACCCACCCCATTATACAGATGAAAAAACTGAGATACAGAGAGGTTAAATGATTTGCCCAGGATCATATAATGACTAAGTGTCTGAGGTCGGATGTGAATCCAGATCCTTCTGACTCCAAGTCTGGTTCCCTACCACAGCACCACACTGCCTCTCAAATCCTCTGACTTCAAATACAACCTTCTTTCCACTTGCCTTAGATCCTATGTGTGCGTGTGTGTGTGTATGTGTGTGATGTGTTTCCTATCAGACCCAGAGATCCCTCAGGGTGGGGCCCTATCACTCTTTAGCTCTCTTTCCCCAGGACCTAGCCCATTGCCTGGCACACAGTTGGTGCCTAATGAGTGTGAAAGAGTTGGAACGGAAGTAAAGAAGTGTCACTTGGTAGCTGATGAGATGGCTGTGGACAGAGCAGGATTCCTGGGGCTTGGCTGCCCGGCTCAGACTAAAGACGCAGGCTCCACCCCCACTTTCCCTGTAGCTGCCCCAACCGTATCCCAAAATAGAACTTTGTAAAGGATGCTCGCCTTTGCCACTGAGTGTGGCAGGTGCCCTCAGCAGCCACGGATCCTGAGTGAAGCTCAGTGCCCACGCTGGTTCTCACTGCACTACACACACAGTGACTGCTTAGCTGGCAGCGCTGGGCCCGCGTTTATTCTGGGAACTATTTCAGCTGGAGTTCTATTTTTACAGAAGCAGCCTTGAATGGAGCCAAAAGCCTTAAATTTTGTACTCTGTCCGAAGCTCTAAAGAAAATGGCAGTGGGTGGGGTTTGCAGAGCAATAGGAAAGGGGAGTTCTTCCTGGGCACAATTCGGGACTGTCCAGGCCTCTGTCAGCATCTCCAAGCTCAGTGATGACCCTTGATTATCTGACTTCACCTGATGACCTCCACAGAATATTGCTCAGCCACCCACTTTGGGGAACTGCCTTTTCCTGTCCTATTTGTTGAAGGAAACACCAGTAGAGCTCCCATATGGACACATTTCCTATCCAGTGGATGAAGTTGTGTGATATGGCATAACATGAAACCATAGCTCTCCTTGAAAGGTCTCCTATGTTTATGTGGGGGCAATGAAGCCTAATACAGTGCCAGGCTAATTGATAACAAATTGTGAAAGGAAAGAAGGAAGGAAAGAAGGAAAGAAGGAAGGAAGGAAGGAAGGAAGGAAGGAAGGAAGGAAGGAAGGGAGGAAGGGAGGGAGGAAGGAAGGAAGGAAGGAAGGAAGTGAGGAAGGAAGGAAAGAAGGGAGGGAGGGAGGGAGGAAGGAAGGAAACACATACCAAGGATAACATATATTGAGAGCATTAATTATTTATTTGAGTAGCATTTGCACATTTGTAAATAAATGCCTTTGGAGCTTAAAAAATGCTTCAGTAAGCAGAGTTTAGAGAATGCAGAGCCAGAAATCCCACAGAAGACCCAGATCTGCCCCTGTATAGGTCTCTTAATATTTTGAAAGTCATTGAGACTGAAAACCTCACCACCTTCTAACCAACCAGGCACTGAGCTTATCTGAAGCTTAATGAATGCTCACTCCCTTCCTCTCCCTTTTTGGAGGCATCTAGGCTGTCACTGGGACCATGCATTCCTATTTGTTTAGTGTCCATTTATATGTGCCTATGTTATCTCCCCCAGCAGACTGTGAACTCCTTGAGGGCAGAGGCTGTTTCATTTTTTCTTGTCATTTTATTTTCAGTGTCCAGCACAGTGCCTGGCACATAGGAGGTGCTTAAGATGTGTGTCTGAGTGACTGATTCTTGGGACCTGCCAGAGCATGGACTCTCCAAACATACATAGCCTTTGAGAGCCCAGGTTGTCTATGGGCCATCATCAGGTCTCAGAGGAACATGCCATTGAAAAGTCTGGAGATCGCAACTCAGAAATACCAGGGTCAAGTCATGAGTCTGAATCTCACCCTTCCAAACAATAAAAATGACTTGCGTATAGCACCTACAGATTATAAAGCATCTGTCATTTTATTGGAGCCTCACAACAAGGCTGTGAGGCAAGCCCTATTATCCCCATTTCATAGAAGAGGAACCTGGGCCTCTGAGTAATGACTTGATTTGCCCAGGGTCACACTGCCGGTAAAGGCAGAGCCAGACTCTCCACCAGGCTCTTCTGATTGAAATCCCACTGTCTTTCCATGCCACCAACCCTCTGAGATTCACCGTGGGCTGCTCCACGCTCCCCTGGCTTCCTTCTTATCAGCCATGGGAAAGGTGCTCTTGGGGACAAGACGGGTCATCCTTCGGAAAGGGATTTCCCAGGCTCTCACCCCAAGGTTAGTGGGATGCTTATCAAACCATGAGGGTGCCCAGATATCAGGCAAGTACCAATGCCCCTCTGCATCACAGGGCAAGCACTATCAGGAACTACAAGGCCAGGGTTCAGAAACCCAAGCACTCAAGGACTGCCCACAACCTCATATGCGCCAGCTACCATTAGCAGGGACTGAAGGCAGGGGCTTTTTCACTCTGCCTTTGCATCCCCAGTGGTTAGCCCAGTGCTTGGCACATAGCAGTGTCTGGGTATGAGTTGTCTCCTTGTGAGCAAGGTTAGTTTCAGTCATTCCACCTGTGTCCCCAGCAACCTTCATAGTATGTGGCACATGGGAGGTACTGAAGAAATGTCTGTGGGTTGCTCGCTCGCTTGTTTGATTGATTCATTTCTAGGCATGGGAGATCCCAAAAGCTCTACTTGCGTGCCTGTAGTCATCACATCACCTTTCTTAGCCTCAGTCTCCTCATATGTAATATGAGGGCTTCAGATTAGAAGAGCTATGACCTCCTGAGCATGTGTTTGGACCAGAGACTAGTCAGTGGAGGCAATTTCATTGACAGCATAACTACAACCCGAGGAGACCCATAGCAGAGCGAGGGTATCTCCCCAGGAAGAAAAGCCCAAAATGGGGGGTCTTGGTATGTACTAGGAAGTTTTTCAAGTCTCCTGTATTCTTTCCTTCCTTCCTTCTCCCTCCCAGATCTGAGGGGAGACCGGACATAGGCTATGATCATTAGGTACAAGACAATTCCTACTGACCACACCTGCAAAATTTCTTCTGGGGACAAAGAAACCTGCAGAGAGGACAGGGGATCAGAAGCCTCCAGGTGACCATAACTTGCTGCCACTTCCCTCCTAAACTTCTGAGGAGAGAACCACCAGTGAGGGCCACTCCAGGCATCCATTCCAGGGGCTCACTAAAGCATCAGGTGAAGAGCTGGCCCGCCCTAAAGAAAGGCGGCAAAGAGCCCCCCCTTATTGACAACACTGAGACGATACAGCAATGGAGCCCCGTAACATGTTGCATCCTCCCTCCCTTGCCTTGTCCCTCTGCTCCAGCATCCTCTGAGCTCCTGGCTTGTCCTCCAGGCAGAGACTCCTGCTCTCACCTTGAGTTCTCCTCTGCTATCAAACATGAAATCCCCTCATGGACCATTCCGGAGTCATGCCAGAAAATTACCCTTGCTAATTATCATGAAATAAAGAACACCTCTAAGACAATAGAGTTTAGCCAAGCAGCGGGTCTACGCTTCCTCTCCAGTAACTGTCAAAGAAAAAAAAAAGCAATCTGCATCTGCATTAATGAAGATGGGAAAGTATTGTGCTTTCTGGGGAAAGTGGAAGAAAGAAATTAACATCTTTACTTTTGTCTGCCAGCAGATGTCTTTAGTGTGCACGATGCCCTTCTCAGTCTCAAGGTTGGGAGGAAGAGATCAGAATTCTGACATTGCCCAACTAATTCAACATTTCTCCAAGCTACCTGAAGGACACTTAAGATGGATGATATTTCTTGGAAATGCCCATTAACCTTAAATTGTTCTGGTCAGAAAATGCCAGCTTGGGTCATGGCTTTTGACCAGGAACTTCCTTTGGCCGACCTGAAAGACTTGAGTTCTCTCACTCTGCCGGGGAACTAGCCTCCTGAGTCTCCACTCTGTTGTCTCTCTTTTTTAGTGTCTATTCTTTGTCTTTTCTCCTGGAAAGATCTGACAGTGACAAAATCTCCATCCTCCACTAAGGATACTGCTCACTCCTCAACTGTGCTACCAATAATGCTAAAAGTAATAAACATATATCCATTATAAAATAATACTCTTAATCTCCAAGCTACATGAAATGAAAAGCTGTCAACATAGAGAGTCCTAGCAGAAGAAATTAAAGTCATGTGGGATCAGGGTGGAGTACATATCATCTCCATTATCCTAGGTGCCATTTCAGGCACCCCAAAGCTGTTTGCAGTAACCCTACAGAACATGAGCTTAAATCCCAATATTTTATTCCGTTCCAAAAGGCAATCAGTCTATGTCCCTACACAGTATTCTGAAGAATGTTAAATAGAGTTGACTAAGCAAGATCGAGGTCTATCCAGACAGTGTCCATCTGAACTCCATCAAAAGAATGAGAAAAATAAAACAATGACAACAATAACATATTTCTAGAGCGCCATGAAGTTTTCAAAGCACTTCCTGTCTATCATCCCAGTCTTGTTAGAGCTTCCACGATGCTATGGAAAGCAGACCTCAATTCCCACATCTCTCCTGGTTGCCTTGTGTGCCAGCTGGTGAGAAGCTCTCATTTCTTCTTCAGTTCCCTTTTACTGTTCTCATCTAACCTGACAGCATACACACATGAATGAGAAAAATGAAAATCCAAGTTTCAAAATACAAAATACCAAGATCTTTTGATGGATATTAAAAATCTCCCCAAATTCACAATGTCTGAGAGGATTCTATTCTTTCTTTCTCTTTCTCTTTCTCTATCTCTGTCTCTTTCTGTCTCTGTCTCTCTGTTTCTGTCTCTCTATCCCTGTCTCCATCTCTGTCTCTGTTTCTCTGTCTCTCTCTTCTTTGGCTCTGACTTTCTGATTCTCTCTGTCTGTCTCTGGCTGTGTCTCCCTGTCTCTGACAGTCTCTCTCTTTTCTGTGCCTCTGGCTCTCTGGTTCTCTCAGTGTGTCTCTCGGGCTCTCTCTCTCTCTCTCTCTCTCTCTCTCTCTCTCAGCAAGGAAGCTGTTTAGCTTTTTTTACATCATAAGAGAACAATCAGTAATACTTGGGTGAAAAAAAATGAAAGCGAATGAAACACAATTTGAAGGAAGTTCTTAGAGGGAGAAAAGAGGCCACAAAGCCCTACCCCTTGATTTCACAAAATCATTAGGATGGGAAGGAAGGTGTGGAGCAGAAAATCAAGGCCTGATTCATGGAGTCAGTAGATCAAGGTCTTTCATCTAGGAAATCTTTAGCTGGAAAAAAAATGAACATCAATCAGATATTATTTCCAATTATTTTTCAAATTGGAACAGAGGCAGAAAAACACACACACACACACACACAGAAATCTGACATGGTGTTACTTGAGTCTGTAGCTGGAAGGAAAGTCCTTGCCTATATTGAAGTAAAGTTCTGAAAATAAGCAAAGAACAGATTTATTGATTTTTGGGGAAGTCTGGGTGTAAAAAAGAGAAAGAATAAAGAAGTGCTCTTTGCCCGCTCCGTCCAAATGACATCCCCAGTGGCCTTCTTAATGGTGGGGGAGGGGAGGGGGCAGATGTCTCCCCTGCACATGGATAGAACTGCCCTTAGGCTAGGGCTAATGGTATTGGCTGAGCCTGCTGTAAGCCTCTCTTTTCTAATAGCCAACTTTCTATGTGCGAGAAGACAGACAGATATTGATTGGTCCAAATGCCCTTGAGTTGACAACATCTGAAATGAAAATCCACGAGGCTAGCACAAACTTTCTCCAAGTTCAATGTCTGGAATCTGATTATGACACTGGACCATGAAGCCATTCAGACATTTAAAAGGCTTGACTCACTCCCCCTTTCTGTACCCCACTTGACCCCCCAAACCCCATCCCCAAAAGTATAGGGCGTGAAGTAGCTTTCACACATTTGTTATTCAAATGTTGAATTAAGAAAACAGACAGCTGTGAATACTTGGGCTGATTAAAACTCATCTCCCCAACCCGGGACCAATGACAAAAATTGGGGGCTCCCAGGCCCAGGTCCCATATTGCCCTCTCAGGAGCTCTTCCAGTCCTTTAAATATTTCCCCTCTATAAAGCTGACCACCAAAGAGACTGATTCTCCTTTCTATAAACTTTCCTCTACCAGGCAGGCTTTAGGGGTTGCGTCTCCATTTTCTGTTCCTTTTCTGATTATTTCCATTTTTCTTTTCTGCCCCAAATTGAGATGCTGAAGTTGCAGTTCAAAAATGTTGAAGTCCTGGGAATAGTGAGCTTTGCAGGAGTCTATGCAGCTCTTATTAAATGCCGTTCTGCATTCTACAAATTCCTCCTGATCAATACATCGACAGCTGTCTAAACCTTACATAAAGCATTATTGCACTGGAAGGGCACACTGCTCATGTCTTAGTGGGTTATTTAGAGGCATAAAAGGCAAAACCTTTCAGAATTGGAGTCAGGCTGTTGGGTGCCAAGTAAACTACAGAAAGAACGCACATTGAATTTATTCTGTCATTGATTGGAAATGCTGATCCTTCATGCTTCATGTTTCTTTCCTCATTAATCTTAGTTAACCCTCTCAAAACAATGCCAGCTCGGCCACTCAATGTATTGAAAGACTCAACATGCAAAGGATGTGGCTTTGGAGCCCTTGGGTTTGATTTCTAGCATTCAGGGATCAGACAACAATCCCAGTGATAGGAAACTTCACACCCAACCCCCCAGCCAAGGATGTGGGGTTTTTTTGTTCTTTTTTCCAGATGGGGAGAGATGGTCCATGAGGGGGAGGGGAAGAGGTGCAGTTTAAGCGGGAGATCTGTTTTACTTACCTGGACAAAGAGGACAGGTCTCTGGAAGGAGCTTGTTTCTCAAGCTCCAGCTTTACAGTAACCCTGAATTACTGTCAACTTCTACCCCAAAGAGGCCAAAGAAACGGAACAGAAAATAAACACCAGAGTACCCATAGCAAAAATCATTGCTTTTGTAGGAACAAAGAACTAGAAACAAAGCAGATATATGTCAGTGGATTGTAGAATGGTTAAACAAAGTATGATATGAGAGTATAATGGAATATTATTGTGTCAAAAGAAAGAGTACCGATGAAGAAGTCAGAAAAGCATGGAACACTTATATTAACTGATGTGAGGTGATATGAAGGAGAGCCAGGAACATACTATGCACAGTGACTCCAACAATGTAAATGGAAAGAACAAGAAAGCAAATTTGAAACTAAATAACAACCAAGTGAGTGATAGGAATTCCATCCTCCCCTTCCTTTCAAGTGTAGAGGACCAAGGATGCCGCATATTTCATACACTATCAGACTCAATTGTGGAATTGGATAATTTTACTGAAATTCTTTTTTATTCTTTCTTTTTTATGACTTGCTATAAGGCATAGTTCACTAGATGGAGGGAAAGGCTTAATTGGAAATGAAGGTGATAAATCAATGATTATTTTAAAATATGTAAATCTTTTAATGAACCAAAGGTTGCCATTTAAGGAGCAATCCCAGGGCAGTCAATCAGGAAGCATTTATTAAGTGACTACTCTGTGCCAGGCACATTGGGGGTACAAAAAAAGTCCCAAACAGCCCCTGCTCTCAAAGAGCTCACATTCTACCATACAAACAACCATCTACAAATGAGAAGAGAACGATGGAGGGGGGAGAAGGGAAGGGGAGGGAGAGAGAGAAATGGTAGAGACATAAAGCACATATAACATACATTCCCATGCTCAGGATAAATTGGAGCTAATCTCAGAGGAAAGATGTGAGTTTTAAGAGAGATGAGGAAAGGTTTCTTGCAGGAGGTAGAATTTTAGCTTAGACTTGAGCACAGGTATTCAGAGATTGTCCAATTCATCTAAACAAGCTCTCCCACTAAATAGGCCCTGATGCTCCAGGGAAAGCAGACCCTCCTTCCTCTTTAATGCACAGAAAGAATTCTTCCAGACACAAGAAGTAATTGCTCCAGAAATAACGGGTTCCCCCCAAAACAGTTCAAGGCACAGCTTCTTCAGGAGTCCTATCCTAGTCCCTTCAGGTGCTAGTCCCTTCTCTCTATGATTACCTTCCATCTCTGATACAGAGAGAGAGAGAGAGAGAGAGAGAGAGAGAGAGAGAGAGAGAGAGA
>NW_020954623.1:105879-114865 GCF_900497805.2 Vombatus ursinus | reverse complement strand
AGAGAGAGAGAGAGAGAGAGAGAGAGAGAGAGAGAGAGAGAGAGAGACGTCAGATATCTCCTCCATTACAATGTGAGCTCTTTGAGAAAAGGAATGATTTTGAGCCTTTTTGTATTCCCAGCCCTTATGCCTATGTGCCTGGCATATATTAAGCATACTTAATTGCTAAGCATTTATTAAACACTTTGTATATGCTTCCCTGTTAAAAGCAAACAAAAGAAGCAATATTCCTTCTGAGAATCCTCTTCACCATCCATCACAGCCTGAGCTCCCAGCCTTTTGTAAGCAGCTCCACCCTTCTCTTCCCTGATTCTAGAGAGAATAGCAAGGAAACCCACAAAACCTCAGGACTTTGCCTGCTGAGGTGGAGGAATCGGTCTTCCAAATTGTTGAAAAAGTCAAGGTGGAGAATATGATCAAAAATGCCTTTCAACCTCACTAGTTCTAAAGGTGAAAGCCATCTTCTGGCTTTAGGGTCTCCAGCTCAGGAAAAGGTCCACCCCAACATTTCTACCCACACTCCAGCCCTCTCTTGCTGCTGTTGGGGGCAGTAAGAGAAGCCACCACAAACTTAGACTAGTCAGGTTCCAAAGAAGCACAATTTGATGTTAACACACAAATTTAAAAAAAAATGTAAGCCCTCCTACGGACACATTCACGGGTGACCATGGCAAAGTCACTTAACGGCCCAGTGCCCCAGGCAGTTCTCTGTCGAAGTTACAGACCAGTTGTCAGTCTGTGCTAGTAGAATAAATTTCCACACGGAGAATTTCCTACACTAGTGCCGATATGTGATTGGACAAAAGAAAAAGGACATAAAAATGGCTCAGCTGAAAACTGGAACCACCGCCTTATTTTATCCACAGAACTCCCAAACAGCCCAAAGAAATAAGAGGACTGCTACCAAAGAGCCAGATGATTTCATTCTGCAGCACCAAGAATCCAGGTATTTGGAGGAAAAAAGCCAAGAACTTCTGACTGGAATCTTGGAAATGTCTGGCCACATGGTGGCTCCTCTGTAATACAGCAGGAGTGTGAGAGGTGTATGTGTCCCTTCCCTGCCAGGGCTAGGGCACTGCTTCCCACCCTAAGCCGAGGCTCACAGGAATAGTCACAAAAGTGGAACTATGGGCCATTTTACATGGCCTCTACCCCTGGCATTTTGGGAACACTTCAGAATGTATCCAGCACTGTGTACAGGTGATGCCATTTGACTTTCATGACAAATTTGGGTGGAAGGTAGAAGGACTACAGACCATAGTTCCCTCTTCTGTTAAATCAGGAGATTGAACTCTTTCTGGCTTGAGGTCTATGATCCCTGGAATAGGGCAACCTGGATTCAAATCCTACCCCGACACTTGTGACCTGTGGGACCTTGGGAAAGTCACCGGAGTTTCCTAGACCTCCGTTTCCTCATGTGAGTTTTGGACCAGATGGTCCTTGAGGTCCCCACGAGGTCCGGCTGTAGGTAGGGGCCTACAGTCTCCATTTAGGAAACTAGAGGAAAGCATCTGGGACGTTGGATGGAACCCCTTCAAATGATTTTCCAAAAGACACGGATGAGGATTGCATAGAATGAGAAGTCATTGAATGTAGACTTTATGGACGGAAGGAGTATCCTCCCACACAGACGAGATCCGGTATGTACAAGGAGACCAAAGCTCAGGACGGGAAAGCAAACCTGCTGTGATCACACAGCGAATAAGGGTCTGATCCAAGATCCAAGACCGGGATTCCCAACTGTAGGTCAAAGGTTCTTAATCTTTAATCAGTGACACTCGGCACCCCTTCTCAGAATCAAGTTTTTAAATACATAAAATGCACAGACATGCAAAGGAAGCCAATTGAGTTGAATGATAGTTATCAATATACGTAATTTTTAAACCAAGGGCACAGACTCCAGCTCACGAACCTCTGTTCTAGAGAGATCCTGGGCTCTTTCCACTAGGTCAGTGGCGCGGCATCTGAACTCTTACGAGCTTTAATCTAAAGCACTTGCCATCAGGACTTCAGCTCTAGAGAGAAAGGGGTTAAATATTTACCTGATCTAGAACTTCATCTGGGCGGGTGTTAGGGCCTCTAGTGGCTACTAATCCCTGCACTGTCTGGTACCAAGCATTCACAAGGTACTCACTGGTGTTTTGTTTTGTTTTCATTTGTTTGTTTTGTGACAGCCAAGTTATGAAGCCATTTATGAATCAATTCTCCCATTACTTATTGATGGTCCTAGGACACTGGGTCTCTTTGCTTTAAGTGGCTTATAAATCCTCTGCTGATGTGCACATCCATGGTGTGAGGGTAACAGACATGATCTGCTGAGTAGGAGTTTCCATGGCTTCAAAAGAAGAAATGTGGTTATCAGCAGCCTTCCTGCCTCTCTTTACCACATCCCCAACCTTCCTTTAACCATCGCCCCCCACCCCCGCAAGAATAAAAATGAGTCCAAGACATCGTCTTGTCCCGATGGATTTAAGCCACACCTTAGTGTCCCGGTGACACATTGTTCTACACATGGGGTGTTACAAAAAGAACACTATATGTGGATTCAAAGCCCAGCTCTGCACTTACTTCCTTGATGACTTTGAGGAAATCCTTTCCTTTTTCTGGGTCTAACTTTTCACTCTCTACAAGAGGGATGGTCTCCAAGATCCCCACTCCCAGCCACACCACCCCAGCTCTAGGACTTCTACTAAAAGGGACATATTCCACATTCCCAAAGCCAGTAGGTCAACAAAGTCCCTGTGCTTAAAGGGTACTGCAGTCTTCCATTTGCCTTTTGCTACACAAGAAGATTCAATTATCCACTACTAAAATTAGAAAAAGAAATACTACACTTCAAAAGGGCTCGAATTTCCTCCTCCTCAGTATCAGTCAGTCTGTCCCTATGAGGCCCTGCCCTCAGGCCCTTGGGATGCAGACAGTATCATGCAATGCCCTCAGAACTATCTCATATGCCATGAAAGAAAATCTGTCTCATTTTTACACAGTGTCTCATCATTGAACAAAAAAAGTATTGCCCAGCTTGGTCATGCAAATCATTCGAGAGATTCAGCTCCTAATGACTTTGGGCTGCTTCCAAATGTCAGACCCACCAATGAGGACATTCCCAAGAACAGGAGACCAGCGCTGAAAGACATATGAAAGAGACTGAGTAACAGTCACATCTGGGGAAGAAAGATTGTCCTTCAGGGGATTATTTTGAAGGCTCTCTGCGTTTAGCATAGGAAGAGACAATAGAGATCGCATATCCCAACTATTCCAACTACCTTACTGTATTGATAGAGATGTGAGGCTGAGCAAGGGAAAGAATATAACCCAAAATCACGTGGTCCATTAGCGGGAGACCTGAAGCTTAACCCAGGCACATGCGCAGCACCTTAGAATCACAAGCTTCTAGAATGGGAGAGTTGGAAGGGACCTTGGCAGCTTCTAGTCCAGCTCGCACCAGAAGGACTGTTCGCTGTTGCAAATCCAGCATCCTCAACTCCCCTCTTGGCCTCAAAGGCAGGGGGAGCCAGCGGCTTTTGAGGAAGATCAGCTCATTCCACTCTGGGCCAGCTCTAGTTGTAATGAAGCTTCCCTAACTCTGAGCCAAAATGGGCTTCTTCTCAGCACCCACTTTGCTCTTAGTTCTGCCCCACTCCCTCCCTGCCCCCTGCCTCCCTCCGTGCCTCCGGCTGAGGCCAAGAGGAATGAGATTAATTCTTCCTCCATCTATCAGCTCTTCAGACATTGAGGACAGGTCTCTTCTTTCCCCTGAACCTTCTTTTCTTTGGGCTCAGTATTCCCGAGATTTGCAGAGATGTTTCCAGGCAGGTACAGGCTAGATTCAATGGCCTCTTCAAAATCTGAGATTCTGTGACTCCAAGACTCCAAATTCCCATCTTCCCACTGTAACATTTGAATACATAAGCAAGAGTCTGTTTGCTAAAAGATCAATCGCACCATCTGATGAATGGTTAATGAAAACCATATGTACCACTTTCAAGTTTTCAAAGCCTTTACATAAATTACCTCATGTGATTATACAATAACCCAAAGGTTTATTATCCCCATTTATGGATTAGGCAAGTGAGGTTCCAAGAAATCCGACACTAAGTGTCAGAGGTAGGATTCAAACCCAGGCGTAGCTCTCTAGCCACTGCAAGAAATGCCTCAAGAGTCTTCCCATTGATGGCTATTTTTTAGAATTATTTTTAATTTTCATTTTGAAATATACCACAAAGGGAAATTCTAACCTCCCTGCACATACTGATGAAAAATCAGCAGGAGTTCATAGTGGCCAGAGTCTTGGACTTGGAGTCAAGGGAGAAGTGTGGCCAAATCCCACCTGTGAAACTTTGTAGCTCTGAGATTCTGGGCCAGTCACTTCCTTTCTGTGCAACTTGGCTTCCTCATCTATAAAATGGTCATAGCATCACCAGTGATCTTCATGGGGGTGTCATGAAGATCAAATTAAGTAACATATACATAGTACCTTACACACCTTGGGGTGCTATGAGAATGAACGAGGAAGCATTTATTAAGCACTCACTGTGTGCATGGCCTTGGGCCACTGTTATGACATTCATAACTTGGAGGGTTCGAGTTTTCTAGGAACCGAAGGATTGTTCTTGTTTCTATGGGGGACCCCATTTCCCAGGGCTACGCTTCATCAAGAGGGGAGACTGAGCAACAAGAGTAGAAAATCAGTTACAGGTACTGTCCCCAAGGGTCCAGAATTGGAGTCAATGACTGTGGTAAGAGTCGGCTTCATTTGTGGAGTGCAAAAACAGACTTTAAGCACACAATTTATTCAGGGACACTAAAGAGAGAAATCAGGCCAGACTTGCCCCATCCTGGGTCCTAATGACATGCTGCTTTAATCACACTCCTGTGAATTCTGCTCATCTTGTGCTGTCTTACAAGAGCCCAGGATTTCTGAGAGTACAAATCCTGTAACCTAATGAGTGATTAATCGTGTTTCAGCCACAGGCAGTGTTGTTAGGAGGGCCGTGTGAATCCCGGGCTCTGCCAAAGCTGACTCCTACCCAAGATCCTCATACATACCCTAACTTGGAAATGATCAGCCTTTCTTCTCTTTGTGATGTCAGGTTTAAAAGAAAGCTGTGAGGCTGGCATCCCATGCACACAACCCCCATGTATGTCAAAGGATTCTTAGGGCGGGCCCTGCACTAATCTATCTGTCAGGGAACTGGACATTCTGATGGGCACAGCTATGTATCATAGGAGGGTGGGAAATCTGTTTATGTCTGAAGATCACTGATCCATATGTAATATATACATATGTACACATATGTATATATTATGCATGTGTGTACATCTATACCACAGAAGCCAAAGTAAGAGTAACAACAATGATGATTTGATTTGCTTGGAAGTAGTTAAAAAAGAAAATATTAAAATTTCAACTAAATTGATATCTGAATTAAGAACAGAAAACAAAACAAATAATGTCCACTAATAAGTACAACAAATAACAAAGTATAACTAACTGGCCGTCTGCCCTTGATGGGAGCTGTCCAACACAGCTTCAGCGGCCCATAACAACAAGGCAACACTGCCTTCGTTGGACCAAGCTCCAGGATGTCAGAGTCCCAGGAGACCGATGGGTAATTGCCTGGTATATTATGAGCCTCTTTTTCTCCTGAAAGTCTCTTCCTTTGTCCATCTTCTTTTTTCCCTCGGGGAGGTGGGGAATCCTGCAGAGTGTCAAGAGACAGAGGAAAGGGAGAGAGAATCTGGTAGAGAGAAAAAGACAGATGGAGACAGAGAGATAGATACAGAGATGGTGAGGCAGAGAGAAAGGCAGAATGTGGAAAGGAGGGAGGGAGAGAAAGAAAGAGAGAGAGGGAGAGGGAGAGAGAGAGAAACATTGGCAGAAAGATTGAGAGAGGTTGAAATAGACACAGAGACAGGCAGGACAGAGGTTGACAGAAGGAAAGAGAAAGATTGAGACAGACAGACAGAGATTTCCCAGTGGTCATTGCCACCATTACCTCATAGCCTGATCACAACAACCTGATGGAAGCTTAGCCCCCACGGAAAGCCCAGGGTCTGCTCTTGCATCCAGTCTGAGGAGCACTGTGCAGAATGTTAGGACATCTGTCTTCCCTCTGGATTCTCTTTCGTAGAGTCATGAACCAAAATCTGTTGATCTTAAGAATCAGGGTAAGCCCATACACCCTCAAATCTTAGAAAATGTGCTACAAGCTGAGTTAGTCAAAGAGCTAGATGTCAGAATGTTCCTTCCCCCTTCTGGGCCAAAGTGGTGCCCTAGGAAAGATACGTGATTACCAAATCTTCCCAACCAAATCATATTGTAAACCCCATCTTGAATGTGATTGGCTACTTTTGTTCCTGAAAAATCTCTCAGATAATTTTATCAAATCCATGAGCATGTAATGAGGTGGATGTTAGCATGTGTTGGATGCTGTGGATATGTAAAGATGAGTCCTCAAGGATCTTAAGCTCTACAAACATATGTACCCAAACTGATAAAATATCCAAAGCCCTGAGCAGTGGCAGATCACCCCTGTCTGGCAAATTCAGGAAACACTTCCTTGAAGGGCAGCCCTAATGCTAGGCCTTGAAGGGTGAATAAAATTTGAACCAGTGAGATGGGATGGGTACTCCCAAATATATTAGGGACCTGGTAAATAAACCAGCTTGACTAAAGGGTGGGATGGAAGGAATGAGTAGTGTGGGACCAGGTTAGGAAGGTTGGTTGGCTCCAAGTTATGGAGGGCCTTGAAAGGCAAGCTCAGGGGTTTGGACATTTTTTTCATAATAACCATGAAGTAGCTGATGTTTTTTGAACAGGGGAGTAGCACAATCAGGCCTCTGCATTAGGAAGATGAACCTGGAAGCAGATGCAAGGGAAAACGGGCAGCTAGATAGTGCGGTGGATAGAGTGGCCACCTTGGAATCAGGAAGACTCATCTTCATGAGTTCAAATCTGACCTCAGACACTCACTAGTCATGTGATCCTGGGCAAGTCACTTCATGCTGTTTGCCTCAGTTTTCTCATTTGTAAAATGAGCTAGAGAAGGAAATTGCAAACCAATACAGTATCTTTTTTCCAAGAATACCCCAAATGGAGTCACAAAGAGTCAGAGTCAACTGAAAATGACTGAACAAAATAAGGAGAAATGGATGGAGAAGATGGTGAGCCATTTTTGTAAATAAAGAATGCCATTGTTTTTTAGCATGACTAATCATCCTTAGGCTTATCTCTTTGTGAATTCAAGTTTCCTAAAGGGGGTTTTCCCAAAGCAGGGGACACCTTCCTATTGTTTTAGCCATATCATTGTTCCCTACAGCATTAGGATCATACATTCCAAGCTGGCAAAGACATGAGAGGGCATCTGGTCCAACCTTCCTCATTTTACACTTGAGAAAACTGACTCAGAGGGGGTGACTTGTATAAGGTCACACCAGCCCAGGCAGTGAGATGGTGCCATGGACAGAGTATTGAACTTGAAGTCAGACTTGAGCTCAACTGCTGCCTCAGACACTTACAAACTGTGACCCCATGTGCAAGTCATCTAACCTGTGTCTGCCTCTGTTTCCTCATCTGTCAAATGGGGATAATAGCACCTACTTTCCAGGGATACTATGAGGATCAAATGAGACAGAACATATGTAAAGTGCTTTGTAATCTTTAAAGTGCTACGTAAAGCCTCGCTATTAATAATAATTTTGTTATTACTCCACATCTGGCTGTCCTAATTTCCACTGCAGAAAGTTAGGCCCTTCCCTGGAAGCATCTGGACACACGAGTTACTCTTGTACCTCCTCTGGAGGAGCTGAAGAGATGCAGACTCAGCCATCTCCCACAGAATAAGTGAATAGAATAGATTATCCCCAGAGGATGTGGCCTCCCTTGTACCCAGGACTCTGCTCTTTAGTGCCTCCTTGATCTTAGGGAATCATCTGTTGAGATGACTGAAAAGTCATCTAAAAGGTGAAAAAAAATCTTCACCCTTAAAATTACTAAATCTCTTGAAAACTTAACCTACCTCAGCCTCAGTTTCCTCCTCTGCAAAATGAGAGGCAGCGTGTCATCGTGAGTAGAAGGTTGAAAGCCAGGAAGACCTGGGTATAAATCAGTTCACTTCTCTAGGCCTCAGTTTCCTCAGCTGTAAAATGAAGAGGTTAGGCTTAATGACTTCTAAGATGCCTTCCAATTCTGAATCCATGATCCTCTGACCTCCCAAGTCCCTTCTGACTATCCTTCATTAATTAGTTCCTTTTCTCAAGCTCCTGCTTTAAGCAGAGCTGGAGTCTGGGAGAGGGGACAAATGAAGCCATCATCGCTCATTAAGCCCTTGCAGGAACAAGTTTGGAGGGGGTGGAGGAGATGTCTCAGTAGTATGAAATAGGAAGAGATTGAAAAAAGGGAAGGAGGACAAGCTTGGAAATGAAAGTTTGCCTTCTTTGTGATTTTGCCTAGGGCCAGCCCTGTTCTTTCCAAACACACTGGCCTGCTTTTCAACCAACTTGCAAAACAAAACATTTTCAACATCAAAAAGCTGATAACAAGGCTCTCTTTCAGAACTTTCCTGGGAGAGCTGCCTTTGGATAAGGAATTGCAACTGTGTGGCAGCGGTAGGAAGGCTTGCAATGAGGAAGTCTGTCATGATGAGCTGACCACATCCCAGCAGGTATCTCTACAGTCGATGAGAATCACTAAGCATCAGTTGGAGAAAGCCAGGATAACTCAGCCAACCAAAAACAGAGAGAAGATCTAAAAGAAGAGTGAGTTAATTGGCATCTTAAAAGGGCAGATCTATCATTGCACTTTCTAGAATTCCTGGCCTGGACCAGACAAATGACTGAAGCTAAAGTCAGATGGAGACATTCTGCTCTTTCTCATTGAAATGACTAATTGGGCATCACCTCCCTATAGGTACTGGGCAAGATCTTTTGGTGATACAACACACAAAGGCAGCTCACTTCTTCCCCATTTTCATCATTCTCCTTT
>NW_020954623.1:63379-100879 GCF_900497805.2 Vombatus ursinus | reverse complement strand
TTTTCCAAACAGGGAGAGTGATTCATTCCTAAATTCTTGGAATTCTGGCTGTTATGACACTCCCTGTAGCTAATTTGTCCTTCATCTCCTCCTGAACAATGGACAGCCACCCTAGCCCTCTTTCTCTAGTCTCAAGCCTTCCCATCTCCGTGATGCCAAGAAGTACATTCATTTCAAGTCAATTCAACAATTTCCTATGATTGCTAGGCACTGTGCTGGGGACTAATGATACAAAAGCCTCTGCCCTTGGTAAGCTTACATTCTACCACTCTATAACACTGTCTGGCTCAGTGAATCTGGAGATGTCGCAATGGGGGTGTCTCAGGTGTTCTAGCTTAGAGGTAACCTGGCCCGCCAGAGAGGGTAAGACCATCATCTGTGTAACACTCCACAGCTGACTGGGGAAACAAAGGCTGAAAAGCAACTCAATGCCCTTCCACTGGATGCCCTCTTCCTGACCTTCCTGAACAAGGAGATGCTGTACCATGAGGGATTTAGGTCAGATTTAATAAATCCTTCATGGAAATAAGGACTGGTAATAGGGCTCCAACGTGTGGCTTTTTCAAGGGGCCAGTGAAGGACGGATGCAGGAACTGGAGCAGGCCGGTGGAGATGGGGCTGCAACTGAACTCCACAGCTATTCATTGCATCCTTTGGGTCAGTGTTCAGAGTTTATCTGGGGAATTTAAGGAATCTGAAGGACAGAATTTCAGATTTGGAAGGGACTTCAGAGATCAGCTCACCCCAGCCATAACTGAAAACAAAACAAAAAAAATCCCCACACAGCATACCAGACCAGGCTCATCCTGCCCTTTCCCAAAGCCTGCCAGTGTGGTAGGACCCATTACCCCTCAGGAAGCCCACTCTCCATTTGGATCATGGTGGGGGAGGCTTTGCACATGTCCATCCGAGATCTGCATCTTCCCAGCCTCCCCCCATTTTCCTTTTTCCTTGCCCTGTGGAGAGAGGCAGAGCTAGTTTGATTTCCCTTCCCTCATGCAGTCCTTCAAATATGTGATCCCCACCTCTCCCTGGTCTTCTCCTCTTGAGGAAAAACATTCCCAGTTCTTTTCATTGGTCTTCACATGGCATGAGCTTGTGTCCCTTCACCACAGGTTGTCCTCTGGATATACTTCAGTTTATCAATCAATTAACAAATGTTTATTAAGTGCCTACTATGCCCTAAGCATTGGTGATACAAAGAAAACACAGGCCTTACCCTGAGAGCTTACATTCCCATGAAGAAGGAAACATGTACCGAAACAAGTAGAGAAAAAATACTTAAAGGGAGATACAAGCTTACCACAGAGAAGAAGCAGCTGGGTGGGACCAGAAAATACTTCCTCCCAAAGGGGACACTTTCCTTGAATGTCCTGCCCAAAATGTGGTGTGCAAGCCTCTGCAGGAGATCACAGATGCCATCAGATAGGGCAGAGTACAAGAGTTTTACCTCTGTGCTCAAGGAGGCCCGGAGAAGGACATGAAACTGTTGCTGGTGAATTGTAAGCAGGAAGTAAAGGCTGGTGCCTCAGACCAGACCTTACTCATTAGCAGAGACAACAGACCCAAGCAAGCCTTCAGTGTGCAAGAGAAAGGGACACAGCTGTGCAATGTTCCCTTACAAGGTTATTTCTGCAAGCTCTGTCAGGATACTGGTCTACTGGGTAGGCTGCTGGGCCAGGGAACAAGGGGACCCTTTGGAGGGCTTCTTTGGCTACTTACCCAGGCACCCCTTCACCTGTGGTTGCTTGAGATCTCCAGATATTTCAGAAGATGGGAGCAGAACTCTTTGGGGCAGGGGGCATCTTCATAGATGTTAAGCATGTTATTATTCTTCCTGCTAGGTCATGGCTACCCCATAATTTCTTTACCACTTCATCATATATGCCCTCATACTGATCTTAATTATTTCCTATGTGTGGATCTCATCTTCCCAACTTAATGGTACAAAAACTCATCAAAGGCAAAGCCCAAGTCTCACTTGGGTCTGCTTGACTGTCTTAGATGGCTGGATGCAACCCACTAAAAAACAGAAGTTGGACCCCCCATCCATAGATAGCAAACCAACACCCAGACACAAGAGGACCTTTGGACAGGGAATCAGCCCCTTTACTCAGACGAAATCCATTATTCCCAAACAAACAGGTGCCACTCAAGTCCTGAGTCATATCAGCCCAAGCAGTGAGTATGCCCATGCCTCTTTTTCATTTCTGTTTGCACCAACAGCATATTGAGGCAGAATATCATCTGTTCTCCACTAAAAAAAAAAAACCCAGGCATGTTATAATCAGTTAGGTGGCCTGGTAGAGAGTGTTAGGTTTAGAATCAGAAAGCCTTGAGTTCAAATTCTTCCTCAGACACTATCTCTGTGGCCCTTGGCACATCATTTAACTCTCTCAGCCTCAATTTCCTCATCTGTAAAATGGGTATAATAATAGAACCTACCTCAGTCGATCAAGAAACATTTATTAAGTGCCTACTATGTGCTGGGCACAGAGCTAAGCCCTGAGGATAAAAAAGGAAGCAAAAGATAGTCCCTGTGCTCATGGAACTTATAATTTCACAGTGCTGTGAGGAATAAATGAAGTAATGTCTATAAGACACGTTTCTATATAAATGTGGATTAGTGATTATTGCTGCTACTATTATTATTTTCAGTGAAGTCAAAATACTCAAAGAAAACCATATCACATTTTCTAACCTAGTAAATTTTGACAATCCAAAGTTTGGAAATCAGACAATAAATTGATTTTAATAATGTCACTCAATCATTTCTTAAATACCTACTGTAGTATTGCTGGTTCTTTGGGATACAAAGACAAGAAGGCAACAATTCCTGCCTTCAAGAAGCTTACAGTCTGTCAGAGACCTAACCAAGGATATACCCAACAGACACAAGACAAATTGGACCGAGGCAAAGAGAGGACACAAGCAACTGTGAGAAGTGACTTGGAATTTCCCATGCCATTTTTTGTCATAGCTGCAGAAGCAAATGATTAAACTTCTCATCTTTGTGAATGTGGCATCAGAATAATTTGAGAGGCTTTTGTCAAAGTACTTAACATTGGCTTGGTTTGGTTTCCCTATCGTGGCTATCTTCACGTATTGACTGTAAAGATGCCCACCCTGACTTCCAGCATCACTTGTGAAAAATAGAAATGACGCGGCTAGAGAGGAGGCAGTCAGATGAGCCTCCTGCCATGGGGCATTTATTAAGCACCTACTATGCTTCTGGCACTGTACTGGGTTCTGCAGATACAGACAAAGTAGAAGCTTCTGCTGCCTCCAAACAGAGACTGATTTGATAAGGTGTGGAAGCAGATGTTCCCCATATTTCCATGGTGGTCAGGGGACATACCTCCCTCCCTTCTAGCCTTGAAGGAAAAGCAGGAGAGAGGCAGTTCCCTGCCTCCCCAAGGCCCCAGAGATCCAGAAGAGGAAAAATGGACTCATCCTTTGCTCCAGAGCCTTACTCATTCCTTCCTTTTGCTTCTCTTTCACCCCAGCTTTCTTGAGTCAGTATTCCCATTAGAAAACAGAACGACCATAAAGTCATTTCTGCAATGAAGTTTATTTAGTGTGGTCCAGTTCAAGATGCAAAACCCAAAGAGACCATTATTCTCAGGCTCCATGTACAGCGATCAAGGTTGAAGCAAGACTGTACCCCTGCCCAGACCTCCCCGTGCTGGCCTGAGCCGTTCCCCCCATATTAATTTATTTAACATACAATCTTCTTCCCTGGCCTGGGGGGAATCCCTTGTTCATGGAGGTCCTCTTAGCCAGAGATTTATCAAACCCGCAAACATGCACAGCACTGCCATCAGATCCATTACCTAAGCTGTTTGTTTTATTTGAAATGTCAAGAAATAATTTAGAATAAAATCTTTCACAAAGGCATTTATTAAAACTTCAGGGCCCCCATGACCAATATTTCCGCAGTGTGCACAAATGTCAGGGGCCTGCTCCTTGGAGTTACTTGTCATGTGTTTGGAGGGTGGCCCAACCTGACGTCTTACTGGCAAGTCATAGATCTAGACAGCATGTTCTAATATTAATAATAGTACTACTACCAATAATCACTTATTATGATAGCATTTACATAGTGCTTTAAAGTTTGTCAGACATCTCATAAATATTGTCTCATCTGATCTTCGCAGCAACCCTAGGAGGCAAGTGCTATTGTTAAAACCTATATTTTTTTTAATTTGGGGGGGAGGCAATCAGGGTTAAGTGACCTGTCCAGGGTCATTCAGGTAGTACATGTCTGAGGTTGAATTTGAACTCAGGTTCTCCTGATTCCAGGGCCAGTGCTCTATCCACTGCGCTACCTAGCTGCCTTGGCAAGTGCTATTAGTAAGCCCATTTTATCGATGGGGAACCTAAGTCAGTTATAGGTAACGAGTCTAGATTTGAACTCAGACCTCCCTGACTCCAGACCCAATGCTCTCTCCAATGTACCATCTAGCTGTTATACCAAAGAGAGAGCTGGACTTGTGGTCAGGCAGACCTGGGGTTAAGTCCTGACTTCCATACTGTTTGAGGTGACCCACTAGCCAATCCCTTCACCTTTCCAAGCTGATAAAGGCAACTCACACACCAGCAGGAGAAGTTGCAGGGCAAATGTTCTGACCTGGGTGCCCATTTGTCTTAGGTTTGGGCTTCCCACGAAAACCTAGTTTAAATTGTAGTTTTATTTGGCACTTTGCTCCATATTGGGCCAGGTCCTTTCTTTCCATTTCTCCCTCAATGCCTCATAGTGAGAGGGAGGGGATCTGGACAGCCCACCCTGAGGAGGCCAAGCTCTGGACCAAGCCCAGGGACAAGTACAGTGGTGAACCGGGAGTCTGTTCTCCAAGGCCCAGCCTGGCTAGGGGGTGGGGGGGATTTTTTTTCAGCTACAACAACTTGGAAAGTCTGTCTACTAAGGAATGAAGGGGTGTGAGCTACACTGATGAAAGGAAGGAAATTGCAGATACCACAAATATTGGCCAGTGGTGAGTTGGGGTGATTTTTAACACTTTGGGGGAATGCTAACTTTAGAATTTTTTCTATTTAAAAAAATTCAAAATTGTCTTCAAGATTTCTTAATTAAAAGATAAAGTTTATAAATTAAGTGAGGCATTAAATATAAAATACTTCAGTAAATAGACCCAATGTCTAAATATGCCAAAAAGTCTTCATTTCTAATCCAGCGCCTGCCCCTTCCACAGCCTAATGGCACAAAATCTGTCTCCAGCAGAACGTAAGCCCCTTGAGGAGCGGGAGTGTTTTTATTTTTTTCTCATGTCCCCAGCACCTTTACACACAGTAAGTGCTTAATTAATGCTTGTTGGATAGGGTTGCCTTCTCTCAAAAGGGTGTCATCAGTCTCCAAATGAGATTAATTGAATCTTCTTCATTTTAAGAAGACAAATCCATATCAGAGGGCACTTTGATGTGTCTGGGGGAGGGGAGCAAAGAGACACCAGTAAGCCTGGGGGGTGAACAGTTTGAGAAGATGGGAATTCAAAGCCCTGCAAATGAGGCTAGGACTGTAATTATGAAAACTCTCCTCCCACTTCTAAACCCTCTTCATGTGCATCCCATCCTGCAGATCCACAGCCGGCACGTCGCCCTTCCGGCTGCTTATCAATGCCTTCATTAGGGAACCCATGGATTGCAAATTGGCAGTGCAAACATACAGATGTGAAGAAGAATGGACAGATGACAACTGCTCCCTCATCTAAAGGGAGGCCAGGAGAGTTGAGCAGATGCCACAACAAATCGAGAAAGTCATTGCCGCAGAAATGGACACCAAGGGTCAGATTTGGAAAAATCCAGCTCCATGGATGCATGCCTGTGACTTGATGTGTATGGGTGTGTGTGTGTGTGTGTGTGTGTGTGTGTGTGTGTGTGTGTGTGACTGGTGGTGGTGGAGGTTGCTCCTTAATTCTGTCCTTCAAACCCTCATGCACACGTATGTGCAAACCGTATTTGTCCCCACAGGCCCCCAGTGGCTGGCAGCCCACCAAAGACAGAGGCAGTCAAGCCTGAAACTTCTCCTGGGCATAAACACAGATGCCACTCTGCCTTGCAGGGGCCACTGAGGCTAAATGGGGCAGAGGTGGGGGGGAAGGACATACAGGCTCACAGTCACAGCCCTTTCCACAGCCTGATAACTGCAAATTCTTTTAAAAACTGATTGGAGAAAAACAAACACAACCAGAGGAACAGTTTCCAAAACCCTAACCTACTTCTGAGAGGGCTGACAAAATGTATAGCTGGAAAGGACCTTAGATATCCTTACCTTATTTTACAGATGAGGAAACAGCCCCAGAGAAGTGAATAACTTGTTTGACATCACACGCCTAGTTCACGGCAGCTGAACAGGAATTCGAACACAAGTCCTTTGACTTCTAATAAAACATATTTTCCACTACACCCTGTAGACCCATTTCCACTCTCACAAGCCCCTGCTCTTCTTCTTTCTTTTTATCGCTGACATTCAATGAAAGAAACCCAACAGGGGAAGAAAAAGAGTGCTCGGTTTGTCATTGCTGCTGATTTGATCAAATTTGTCAAGTTTGCCACTGAGCTTCTAAAGTTCTAGCCTCTTCTTTGTCCTGGTCTACACTGCCTTCTGGGCTGAATCATCACCAGCTCCAACTGGGAAAATGTGGACATCTCCTGAGACAGTAATATTCATAGAAGGGGGGTAGCACAAGGGAAGGCTAAAGATCAGGCCCAAACTCAGTCCTTTTGTTCCTCAGGCTTGGCACGTTGTAGGGACTTAATAAATGCTTGCTGACTGAAGACTGATTCTTTCCCAAACCCAGAGGATAGGGGTCAAGGACAGGGGTATGGATCAGGGCAAGGAATATGGCCATAATGGTGATGAGAAAACGTTCTAATTCCTTCTTCATTTTCCCACTTCAAGACAAAGATATGTCATCAACTTCATCAAAACCACCTGATTCTTGGTCCCTCTCACGAATTCTGGTGAGTTTAATGCCCACAGACGCATGGCCAACAACACATAATTATGTGATCAGTTCCACAGATTAATCTCTTTTTTAACTATGTTTCTTATCTGAACTGAAAAAACAAATACTCCAAAGAATGAACATTTTCATATACATAGAAGAAAGGATACCAAGGATTATAAACAAAATTACAGATCTCTACTAGGTACAACTTGGTTTTCTTTTTTAAGAACATGAGAAGTTCCACCTGTAGAGTTCAAAGCTAACTTTCTTGTCTGTGTTCCTTTCTACTTCTTTAGTATCCATGAAAAGACCTGCTTGCCAGCAGGCAACGGGAGTTCACTGGACATTCAGCTCAACAGTCATATTCCTCCTCATTTCCTGGAGGACAGGACAATGGACAGCGCACCTTGGCTATTGATGCTGCTATTTCAGGCTTCTGTGTTTAGCATAACTAGACTGAGAAAACTCAAAGCTGCTTCCACTCCCATCAATAATTTCTGGCTTGAAATATATTTGTATCACTTAAAGGCAGCTAGCTCAATTATTTAACTCTGCCTAGATTTAGTTCAAATATGAAAGTTACATCGTCCATGGGAGCCTTCTGGGAAATTGACTTTTTTCTGCTTAAGATCATTTCACAGTGTTTAGCATTTAAACTGAATTGGGCACAAGCTTACAGGACACTGAACTTGTTTTCTGCCTCTTAAACCATCTGAAGAAATATGCCCCAGCTACCCCTAAAATTCCAAATATATTTTTATGATTCTAACAGCCTCTTGGTGCTCCAGCGCAAGTTATCTTGAAAGTCGTCAACTCTATTTGCTTTAATCAACTAGCCCTATGAACTGCTGTGCCCAGGGACGGCTGGAGCAGTCAGGAATAGCATTTAGTACTCAGCTGACCTTGAGTCCACCTTTGCAAAACTCGGCCTAGAACCAGGAGTTTTTGCCAACGATTTCCAAGTGATTTTCTTTTCTCCCACCTCCTCCCTCCTCCATTTTTCCTCCTGAGATTAAAACCTTTGATTGACCAGAGATGTTTAGCCAAGTCCTCTCACTAGGAAAGATTGTTGACAGCAAGAGCCACTAAAAAAAACATGAACTTTTTCTTGATGCTTAAAATTAAATGATCTTGTTATATTTTCAGGGAACACGATGTATTTTTCAAATATAACATCTTGATTGGTAAGCTTTTCAGTGAACAAAGAGGGAGGCGGGGAGAAGAAAGGACAGGCAACCTGTGAGCTAAAACAGAACTGATCTTCAGAGGGCAAGCACGGGAGCAGGAATGAATGCCGTTAGGTTCCCCTACAAAAAAAAAAAAAAGGATCCAGTTTTAAACATTCCCAGTTGTGATTAACCATGAGTAAAAGCAGGCTCCCGAGGAAGGAAAGAAGGGAAGCTAATGTGGGTGGTTTCAATTCAGAGCCAACCAACCCTGTCCCTCCTCTCCACCCCCAGTCACAGGATCACAGAATTTGAAAACTGGAGTTTCAGTGGCCTTCTAGTCCAACCCTCACACTAAAGGAAAGCTTCCCCCAACTCCTGCAAATCAGTGCACAAATAATCCTAAAAAAAAAAATTCAACCCTGGATTCCAACTGCCTTAAGTGTCCCAAATCAGGCAAAAAAGAACAAACCTAAACCTCCCTGTGCTCTTCAGGGCCCCCAAGGTCTCTGCACTTTCTAAAGTGACCCTTTTCCTGTACCCACCGATCTTCCATTTCCTACGGTGTTACATATACCAGACTTGATTATGAAAGACTGACAAGCAAAATGAAGAACAATTTGGTTGTCACTGTTGCCATTTGAGCTACAGATGTAAGGGGTCATTTCCAAAGCCCAGAATCCATTCCTTCTGCAGGAATGTAACCCCCTCCAGCATTGGGTTGGCTCTTGTCCTCTTCCAGAAGTAGGCTTTCTGCAGCTCTCCTTCGTCCCCACTGGGGGGAAGTACAATTTCTGGATGAAGGCCAAAGGCCTTCGTAATGCTCTCACCAAAGCCCTGGTTCTTTCCCTCCTGCTCTGGACCCCCCAAAGCAAGAGTTTCCTTTCAGTCTCCCTTGCGGCTCCCTACCAAAGGTCCTCAGATCCACGACAGGGCTGCCAGCCTAACAAAAGGAGCCATTCTAGGAGTGGCTGGGAGCTAAGGCTAGTGAAAAAAGTGGTTCCAGAAGAGCCCATCACCAGCCCAGCCCACTAGGTTGGCCACCTTCCCTGCTCACTTTCATGCACAGCATGGGCCATTTCCTGTCTGAACTGAAACGGCACCAAGAGATGTTCTGTGGCCTTTCAAAGCGTGCTGGGCATATTCACCTAAGCCCTTCTTTGCTGTCTCTCCACTCCTGCCTGCTCTCCTTGCTCCCAGTAGTAACAATAATAATAATAATAATAGCTAACATTTATATAGTGCCTACTGTGTGTCAGGCACCAGGCTAAGCGCTTCACAGTTTTTAACTCGTTTGATCCACGTGACAACCCTGGGAGGGAGGCCTTGTTATTATTCTCATTTTACAAATGAGGAAGAGGCAAACAGTTAACTGATTTGCCCAGGGTCACATAGCTAGTAAGTGTTTCAGGCCAGATTTGAACTCAGGTCTTCCTGACTCCAGGTCCAGAGCTCTAACCTGCCTAGATACAGGTAGAATTGGGGTTATCAGATGAAGTCAGATATCTTCCAACTGCCTGCAAAAAGAAAAAAAAAATCACCAGAAAATGAAACAAAAGAAAAAAATGAGCAAGAGACTCACCAGTCTACCTCCAACCTAGATAAGCCTTGGGACCCCACGGAACATTGTGAGTCAGGAGAGGCTACAGCGTCTCGGGCCCGGCAACTACCAGGAAGAGACAGAAGCTCTGGGGACACGGGCTGAGTCGTCCGAATAGTCAGCTCCTCTGCCACACCCTGCATCTCTCCTCCTGACTCCGTGATGACTTCCCCTCCTCCATCTCCATTTCTGAAGCCAGTTTCTCTGGAATGAGTTACAGACCCTGGAGAAGGAAAGGATTCCGCACTTTGGAAATAACCCCCTGCGTCTGTCAGTCTCGGCCCCTTGCGGACAATACAAAGAAGACCTGCCCCACCCCGCCCCCCGACCCAGCTATATGATGTGGAGCCTTGTTTCCCCTCCGTGCTTCTCAAGCAGATCTTGTCTTTTCCCCAAACCAGCCCAACGTGCTTCCTCCCCCGATGGGATGGGATAAAATCCATCCTGGTGGCTTTCAGCCACACCGCTGGCTGCTTTCCGGATGACAATTCAAGAACGTGTATTTCCAGAGGCTAGGGACTCGCGCCTCGTATCTGATGCTAATCCAGAAACACAGAGAATTCAGGAAAGTGGTTCTCAGCCGTCAGGAAAAGCAGGAAAGGGAATTAGCTTCCTCAGAATAATGGCAATCCCTCTTCCACATGACGACGCTTGAAGACAGTCATTATGCTTCCTCCGCCTTTGACTTAAGAGTCAGATTATTTTTGAACCTGAGCAAGAGACTCTTCACTTGGCCCTATTAAACTTCATCTTGTTTGACTTGGCACAGCATTCCAGCCTGGCAAGACCCTTTTGGACTCAGGCTCTTTATCCAGCTTGGGAGCTCTCCCCCTCAGCGTGGTGCCGTCTGCAGACGGGTCGCACGTTCCAGGTGCTCCTGATTATATATTATCTTCTAGTCTGGGGGCTCCATTTTGTTCACAAACATTGCGTGGGATATGGCACCTAATGAAGAAAACTAAATGACACTGACAGTCTACCCTGATCTAGCAGTCCAGTAGCCCCGTCAAACAAAAAGGTGACAATCAGAGTACAGCACAGCCTGTTCTCGATGAAGCCTCACTGCCTCTTTGTAAGCACCACTTGCATTTCTAGATAGTCATCACCTTTCCTGGTTGCAAAGGGATTCTAGAATCTGAACATTACAGCCTGGGGTAGTGGAGAGAGAGTTGGCCTCAAAGTCAGGGAGATCTGGGCTCGGATCTGCCCTCTGACACAAACCAGCTGGGTGACTCTGGGCAAGTCACTTAACCTCTGTCGGCCTCAGTTTCCTCAACTATGGAATAGGGATAATAATAGTCTCTATTTCCCAGGGTTGTTGTGAGGATCAAATGAGGTAGTATTTGTAGGGTGCTACATAAATGCAACAAAAGACTAGACTCATATAACCTATGAGAGGTGTAAAGGGAGCCTGTATTGGGGACTGCTATGACCTTGCAAGCATTGAAGGAATAGGTATAACAAAGAGAGAAAGCAGCCTCGCCCTGAGTTCATGGCTTCATGGTGGGACCAAGTGAGAGAGCACCAGAAGTCAGCAGGGGTCTGCCCACCTTGTTCACTTACCACCAGGGAGGGAAAAGAGGCCAAGGTGCTGCTGTGGGGGTCTCTTGCATGCACACTCTGCTCTAGCTCAGCAGTCAACTGAAAAGCCTTTCCTTGTGGCAGGATAAACAGAGAGAAGTAGGCCTAGAATACCTATGAATGCTCTGAGTCAGGGAGCAGGGCACTCCCTTCACATGATTCCAGAAGCAGGCTCATAACACCCTGACCTCCTCAGGCGGGTTGGAAGAAGAGAGCCCATGCAATGTACCCCCTGAGGCTGGGGCTCCCTTTGGCGAGATCTCCATTATACAGGTCAAATAAAAATTGTTTTTGAAAAGATGAATCAATGAATAAAGAACCAAGGAACAAGTGTGGGTGCAGGGGCTTACTCCAAGTAGAGCATTTAACACCCTTCAGAATAAAATTAGCCACTATTAACCCTTACTGACTCACAAAATTGGGGACAAATTCATTTTCTATTGGGGCGATAAAGACACTCCAAATTTCCCCAAAGAATACAAGAGGGCCTCCAGAAGATGTCTACGATGCAATGTGGACGAAGCTTCTCCGATTACTGCTAAACGAGGTAATTAATCTCAGGCACAATTATGACAATTCTCCCCCAGGAACACGGAAGAGAAGTGGGAATTGCTGAGTGTTCCAAAAATGCAGGCTTCCCACTTCTAAGAAGAAAAGCACTGGACCAAAAGGCTGGAGCCATATGGCCAAGTACTTGGCACCAGGAAGACCAAGAATGTGGGGGACGGATGGAACTTTTCACATTTCGTCCAGATGTTTTAAGTTTGCACTGATACAGTCCCAAAGAAAAGTCTCTTTGTAGAAAATCCCAAGGGCAAAAGTATCTTGGGGCTCCGAGTCATTAATCTTGCATCCGAGAAAGCTCAGTGATCCAAATCCATCCTCACAGCAGGTTCTCCCATCCATGTACCACTGCCCAGTCAGTCCTTCCCCATCCTTCAAGGCTGGCCTCCACGTTACCTCCTCCACAAGACCTCCCCTGCTCCTCTCCTTCCCCCGTGGTTGGAAATCATATTTCTTTTCCCAAACTTCACAGAGCCCTCCGTGCTACTTTCCTGTTTGTCTCATATTTTACTTGTGTTAGAATTACTGGCTGTTGTTGCCTGTGTTGTTGTTCAGTCACATCTGACTCTTTGTGACCCCCTGGACCATGGCACATGCCAGGCCCTTCTAGTCTCCACTGTCTCTCGAAGTCCGTTCAAGTTCACGTTTGTTGTTTCAATGACACTCTCTATCCACCTCATCCTCTGCTGTCCCATTCTCCTTTCGCCTTCAATCTTTCCAAACATAGGGTCTTTTCCAGTGAGTCCTATCTTCTCATTATGTAGCCAAAGTATTTAAACTCCAGCTTCAGTATTTGACCTTCCAGTGAATAGCCTGAATTAATTTCTTTAAGTATTGACTGATTGGATCTCCTTGCTGTCCAAGGGACTCTGAAAAGTCTTCTCCAGCCCCACAATTCAAAAGCATCGATTCTGTGGCACTCTGCTTCTTTCTATTGATGTTTTGGTGTGGATAGAACTTTCTCTCAACTGCCTTTGAAATATTCCAGGGCTTAGCATGAATCCCTATACATTGAGTACTTCAGACATGGTTGTCAAAGGAATGATTGGAAGGAAGCAACATGACAGAGGAAAGTCCTTCAGAAATAGTCCCCTTAGAATACCAACAAACAACCCAAGTACACTCCTTTTATTTATTCATTCATTCAACAAACATTTCCCAAACAGTGACTATATGTCAGGCACTAACTACGCTAGGTGCTAAAGAGACAAAGAAAGATATAGAAACTTTGGTCTCTGGCATGATCTCTCCCACCCCATCCAGCAACATCAGGCAGAAGAATGTGCCTTTTGCTTTGGACTCCACATTGCTTACTATACAAGGTGGGGTGGGAGTAGGGGTCAGGGTCCTCCCTCGGTCCAGGGACAGAGCCAACTGTCAGGCATTGCTCAGTAGTTCCCAATTTCCCAAGGATCCAATGCCAATGTCCTTCTGCTCTGCCGGGTTCCAAACCTCAGGATCATCTTCAGCATCAGTCTCTCACTCAATCCCTTTATCCAAGAAGTTGATGAATTTTATTCATTCTCCCTTCACAGTATGTCCCAAGTCCACTCACTCCTTTCCACTCCAACTGAAGTCTGATATCCTTTTCCTGAGATGTATGTATACGGCCGTTCTGTCCTCAGTTACTCTGATGGTGCTGCATCTTCGATCTCGAGCTTCTCCTATCCACTCTTTCTATCAATTCCTCAAATTATGTGGTCAAGGAGTATGGTAAATGGACAAAGCCCTTGCCGTAGAAATTCTGGGTTCAAGTGCCATTTCTCATGCATACTACTTATAAGTAATATTTGCTGTACAATTATATTCCATTGTAATCATATATCACAAGGTTGTTTTTTTTTCAGTTGTTTCCCAACTGATAGGCACCTACTTCATCCCCAGTTCTTTGATGTGTGACCTTCAGCAAGTTACTTAACCTTCAGTTCCCTCATCTGTCAAATGAGGGGTTTGGACCAGATGACCACTGAGGTCCCTTCCAACTAGAACCTTAGGATGCTCAGCTTCTTTTTAATGTGTAATTAGTACCTTTATGTTTCACCCCACAATCCTTTCTGGCACAATTCAACCCCTCCTGCTCTGAAGTGGGGCTCTTTTGTAACAAAGAAAAAGACTTCATCAAAAATATTTTCGACATTGACCATGTTGGAAAACGTCTACACCATTTTGGCTGAGAAGCAGCTAGTGTCTTTGGTGTAGGGTGGGGCACCATCTGTTGGCCAGAGCCATCCCTGGGCTTTGCAGTTGTTTGGAGTCCGAGCTCCTCTTAGAGGTCATTTCGGTTCCATCGCTGTGCTCATTGTGTAGGTTTTCTATTGCTTATTCTCGTGGAGTGCCTGGAAATATTTCTGGATCTTTCCAAAGTCTTCATAGTCATCATTTCTTACTACACGATAATATTCCATTGCAATCGTGTGCCCCAGGTTTGGGGTTGTTTAGTCATTCTCCAACACACGGGCAGCCACTCTGTCTTTGCTATCCCCAAAGAGTATGGCTAAGAATGCAACCTTTATGTCTGTCTCTGACCTCCTGGGGGATTGCTGGGTTAAAGGTCATGAGGTTTCGTCGCTTTTCTAGATAAATGACAAACTGATATCCAGAAGAACGAATGAATCCCTATAGCAGAATAGAGTGCGCATCCGCCCATACCCCCTCCAATATCAAACGTCCCTGTTTAGCGCTGAGGAATCTTCCTAATGCTCAGATCCGATCGTGTCTTTCTCTTGCTCAAAAATGTTCAATGGCTCCCTATTACCTGCTGAACAAAATGCTGGCTCCTTAAGCTGGCATTTACGGTCCTTCCCAGTCTGTCTCTCACCTTCTTTTTCATCTTATTTCACCCTACTTCCATCCATTTTAACACCAAGACATGCCCAACCAAATGAGGGTGGACCAGAAGAGGGGCAGACGCACTGGTCCTTCAGCCCTGTAGCCTGGTGCCAGGGTCACCCTTCTCATCACTAATGGAATCTCACAAGAAGAATGACGGCCATCGCCTCGGGAGCCGGCTATGTGAAACAGTAGGATGTGAACAGGGATATTTGAAATGCATTAAACGTCGGTCCCTCCATAAGAATTAGACTGAGTGAGAGAGCCGTTCTTAAACATTATTTGAACAAAGCCTCATTACTCACAGCTACCCAAGTTCATTAGTCGAAGATCACTTTGGAAAGAATTCAACTCACTGGCCTTTCTTCTCAGCGGTGAATTAGATTAGCTCCTTCCTAGTTATTTAAATCTTGAAATAAAAGATGTAAACGCGATGGTGACATCTTAAGATCATTGGTGAGGCAGGTCTTGCATGCACAAAAATGCCCAGCTGGTCTGGAGATAAAACAGATTGATAATTAGTTGCAAAGTGTAACATTTCATCAGGAATATTTTGAATCATCCAATTTCTCTTTGTTGGATATGCAGCACATATTTTTCCGCAGCGCAGCTTTGTTCTTTAACATAATATTATAATTCCAGGCTCCTAATTAAAGCGGCAGTTGGTCGGCGGGGGCCTTGATGTCACGCTGCCGATGGGAGCAGGACTGGAGAGCAGAGAGATAAGGTGCGTGCCCTGAGCCGCATGCCACCGCTGACTGCTGGGGTGCCCGCTGCCTGCCTCCCGTCCTACCGAGGCCAGCGCCAGTTTGATATTGAGGAGATCAAAGGAAGCCAGTTGGATGGGAGGAGGCGTGCACTCGGCTGGCTAGTGAGGAGGATGGGCCCAGTGTACAGCAGCTGGGCCCTGGGTCCTAAGTACCCAGTGAGCTCCTACTGGCTCGGCTTTCTAATTAACTGATAAAAACGCCTTGTCCCTGCTTACTGTCTGGGATGGAGAAATCAGACTCACTATCCCTGGTGGAAGCTCCCTCTGCCCCTCCCCCCAGTGGACTTGGGGTCGGGGGGCAGCCTTTGAAGTGCTTGGCAGGGCTGCCTCAATTCCCACCAGTGCCAGGGGAAAGGGTGAGGGCCACATGTCTTTACAAGAAGAGTCCAAGGAAGAGTACATGGGTGTGGGGAAGGTGGGGGGATGGGGGGAAGGGGGAGGGGGGAGCATGATGAGGGAGGGGATGCTGGTGACAGCGGCAGCCCTGTGAGTGACACAGGAGTGGCTGTGAATACATCTTCAAGGCCCTGCATCCCCCAGTGGCAGGAGACAATTATTTCCCCACATGCTGATCAGCCCTTTCTTGTCATAACTTAACACTTTACATAACGGGCTGTTTGAAAAGGCCCAGACTCAGTGTATTTACATTAACTCATTAGACCTACTTAGCACGGAAGGGTTTTTACTTTATTTTTTCCCAGGAGGGCAACTTCTGAGCACCTAGTAGAAGCTTTCCATTTGAGTATCCCTGGCTTAGGGGTACAGAACGAAGGGGGAATGCCTTGGAATGTCTCCCCATCACGGCAAACAGGGGTGCCTGATCAATAGAAGCTCCGACCAGGGGCCGGAGCGGGGCTGTGCAAAGCACGAGTGAACCTGACTTCCAATCCAGGGTCACCTACTTATGACCCAAGTGACCTGGGGCCAGTCCCTTCCCTTCTCTAGGCAAGGTCTCTCCCAACTCTCCACTCTGACCAAGGTAATGGGAAACAAGGACTTTTAAAAACAGCTGACATCTGCATACTTCTGGGAAGGTATTTTACATACCTTCTCTGATTTCATTCTCGTGGTGATTACTGAGGTTAGAATGGTGGGATACGATTATCACCATTTTACAGATAATGAAACTGAGTCACAGAGAGGAGAAGAGACATTAGTAAACAAAGAACGTGGTCCAGGCATGAAAATTGTGTTACTTTGTTTCAATAAGTATTTTTTGTGCCTTTCGTTTTTACATCACAGTCATTTCCAGACACGACCCTCTACCTCTGCCCTAGCACTCTCTGCTAAAGAAACTCCCTTGTCACAAAGAAAAACTGTTTATCCCAAGCAGCTGGCCAAGCAACTGTGTGACAGTGTATGCAACACTCCGTCTCTGCAACCCCCCGCCTGTCTGCCTAGCAGAGGGACACAGGGAGGCTTCCTCCTCGATTCTCCAGGGGCAAGACTGGTCACCATCATTCCCCGAGTTCAGTGCCTGTTCACTGCTCTTTTCACTTAGATTATTATAGCTCTTGAGTACGGTGTATTGTTGTCCTGATCCGCCCTCTTCACCCTGACCTCGGGCTAGGAAAGGGCTGAACAAATCGGCTGTGTGAATAGAATGGGATTTTAGCCCGCCCTAAGAAAGGACGAGCACAAAGAATTCAGAACAGAGGAAGATTTATGAGCACTAATGCAGAGTACAAATTGCATTTCCAGGAACCGGAAAAACATTTTTTCAAAGTTTTACTCTTGTGCTAAATGAGTCCCTGAAAATATTACTACCAGCAAACGAAGGGCAAACTCCAAGCACCCAGGAAAATGGGTACATACATGTTGACTTTAGAAAGTATCTAATGGACACGGTGTGGATGGGCAAAGTTTCTTCACTTGTTGAAACTCTACTCTTTAAAAGTTCTTGTTGGGATTGCTAAGAATATACAGATCATAAACACATAAAATCCTTCTAATACTCATTACTGTTGTCTTTGACCATGTTTGGTAATTCAATAATAAACTCAATTCCTTGATGAAGTCTCAAGCTCTGTATTTATCATTTCTGAAATTATCCTTAATAAGTGATGGAAGCCTGCTATCATAATTGTAGACTTTTGAAATGGTAATGCTCTCTCCCTCCTAAAAAGTAGGTCATGGTAATTCTTCACAACAGGTATTAGAGTCCCCTGGAGCAAATTACAAAGAGATATTTTTTTTACCTAAGCATTATTATTAACAATAATAATAATAATAATAATAATAATAATAAAGTTAAATGGATTCAGATAATTAAGAAAATTTTTGAAACTCAAAGATAATTTGGTGGGCTAAAAACAAAAGAGCACATTGATTCTTTTTAGGATAACTGTTTGTCTGTGGCTCCTCTGGATCAGCTGGATGCTATCTCTTACATTAGGGAAGCCATTTCATTAGGGAGGTGTTTTGAGGCCCGTCCTACTACGGTTTCAGTGATCCAGTCTGACAGTCACTACAGACTGAAGCTAGCAGCCCAAACTTTGCATAATTTCCACTTTCAAACGTTTTCATTAAGTTTATCTAGGCTCCAGGCAGAGAAGTCTGGTCAGAGACATTGGCCTCCCAAGTTACTCCTTCCTGATTTGATGCCCACCACCTTGAACGGTATCTGGTGCATGGTAGGTGCTTACTGAATAATGATAAATTGCATTCAAATTGAGATGCAGAGAGTGCTGGGCCTGGAATCAGGAAGACTCAGCTGCCTGGGTTGACACTTCTTAGCTGTGTGACTCTAAGCAAGTCACTTAACCCTACTTGCCTCAGTTTCCTCATCTGTAAAATGAGCTGGAGAAGGAAATGGCTGACCACTCCAGTGTTTTGCCAAAAAAATCCCAAATGGGGTCACGAAAAGTTGGCCACAACTGAAACGACTGAACAACAAAAGTTGTTTGGTACCAGGAGAGTCACTTTGCTTCTCTTTGCCTCAGTTTCCTCCTCTGTAAAGTGGACATCATGATATCTATCGTGTCAATGATAACTCACATTCCTAGAGTAGATTAAGGTTTGCAAAGCAGAATGACATTTTAATAAGCATTTATTCAGTTCATACTATTTTTATGGTTCTAGGGATGAAAAAAAGACAGAAACCAAACAGTCCCTGCCCTGACAGAGTTTACACTGGGCTAGAACAGCACAACACATACACAGAGAAGTGACGAGGAAGCACATGCATACTTTAACTGAATATATAAGCATTGACGTGTAGACATATATATTTCATTGAAAAGAACCCTAGAGGGGCAGCTAGGTGGCGCAGTGGATACAGCACCAGCCCTGAAGTCAGGAGGACCTGAGTTCAAATCCAACCTCAGACCAAACACTTGACACTTACTAGCTGTGTGACCCTGGGCAAGTCATTTAACACCGATTGCCTAAAAAAAGAAAAAAAAAAGAACCCTAGATTTGAAGTCAGAACCTGGGTTCAAATCCCAGCTCTGTGTGACCTTAGGCAAGTCATTTCATGTCTTTGGGCCTCTGTTTCCTTCTCTGTGAAATAAGGGGGTTGGTTTATGAATTTTATTATTAGTATTACCTATTATTATTACTCAATTCCTCTTCAGCTCTAAACCAACAATCCTAACAATAACCCTGTGGAGCAGGTAGCACAGGTATGATTGTCCCCATCTTAGAGATGAGGAAACTGATGGTCTGAGAATGACAAGTGCCTTGCAGGACTGTTGTAAACATGCAATCACATAACAGATAGAAGCCTTTCTGTAAACCTCAAAGCTCTCTAAGAATGAGGCCCACATCCCAGACCCAGGTATTCAATATGATTTAATTTAGCATTTATTATGCATTTTCTCTGTGAAGGCAATCTAACACAGGCATCCAGGCCCTTTCAACATACATCAGCTCTTTTCCTGCTTGTGATAGGCAATGTGTGCAATGGATAGTGCTGACCTTGGAGTCAGGAGGACCGGGTTCAAAACCTAGCTTGGACACTTGCCGGTTGAGTAATCCTGGGCAAGCTGCCTACTCTCTCAGTGCGTCATTGCTGGTGGTCAGTAATTCAGCCCTGTCCAACGCTTTGCGACCCCACAGGCCACAGCACACCAGGCCTTTCTACATTCCACCATCTCCCAAGGTCTGTCCAAGTCATGGTGATGTTTCCATGACACCAAATATCCATCTTATCCTCTGCCATCCCTTTTTCCTCTTGCCTTCAATCTTTCCCGACATCAGGGACTTTTCCAATGATTCCTCTCTTCTCATTATGTGGCCAAAGTCTTTAAACTTCAGCTTCAGCATTTGACCTTCCAGTAAAGAGCCTGAATCAATTTGTTTAAGTATTGACTGATTTGACCTCCTTGCTGCCCAAGGGACTGTCAAAAGTCTTCTCCAGCACCACCATTCGAAAGCATCCATTCTGCGGCACTCAACTTTCCTTATGGTCCACCTCAAAGATAAAAGCTTCGACCTTTATTAGCAACGTGGTATCTCTGCTTTTCAGTCTGTTGTCCAGTTTGTCCAGGAGCAAGCATCTTTTCATTTCCTGTCTGCAGTCGCTGTCTGTGTCTCAGTTTACTATTAAATGAGAGAGCTGGACTAGATGGCTTCTGAAATTCCTTTCACTTCTAAAAATGATGATCCCTTGTGCCACTGCCTAAACGTCTTCAGGGCTTACTTCTGACTAAGCCTGCTCATGACATTTACAGAGTTCTCTCTCTGCTGACATTCCCTTCACCATCCTGAACATCAGGGCCGGCTAAGTCCATAGAATTGGGCTCAAATGTAGCAATATGATTGACCAGCCATGGCAACTAAAAAGGGGAGGAAGAGGAAATGACCTTACATATTAATTATACGTATTCAAGCAAAGAAACCTAAGGAGCAAAGTGAAGGAAACATGGTGGAGACAAAAGGCTAAAGATCAACAAAGGCAGGAAGAGGAACAATATTGCCATCTGAGTGTACTACAGACCACCTGGGCAGAAAGAAGAAGTAGATGAAAAGTCTGAGAAAATCAGAAGCCTGGTGTGGAGGCATGACATCATAGTGAGGAGGAATGTCAGTTATTGAAAAATCTTCTGCATTCGTCTCTCTGTCCAAAGCACAGAAGTGAACGATGCTTTGATTCATTTTGATTATCATTTCATCCATTAAAAAATAGAGGAACCAACAGGGGAAACTTCTATTTCAGATATCATTCTAATCATTGAATGAAAGAAGAAATCATTGCTAAGGTCAACCTAAAAGGATCATTAAAGGGGAAGTGATTACTCCATTCTAGAATAGGTGATAGACCAAGAGATGAATATTGGGAATACCTAGATTTGGGGATGGCAGATTTTAGAAGGTTCAGAGAAAGGATAAGGAGGGACTTGCAGACTAAAATTCTACAGAGAAACTTGGCTCCAGATAAATGAGAAACAATCAGGAAAAAAAAGTGAAAAACATTAAAAGAAATAATTCCCCTTAGGAGGAAAGGGAGCTATGTCAATGCATAGGAAACTCATTAAACAATTTAGATTTTTTTAAAAACACATACATAGAAAGTGAGAGCCAAGAATGAGGATTTTAATTTAGTAAATTTTTTTTATATTCAAGGCACTATAAATACAAAGGTAAAACAATGAAATAGTCCTTGCCCTCAAGGATCTTACATTCTACTAGGATAACCACCAAAATATGCTATAGTCCTTTAAGAATAGTGTTGGTGGAAGATGACAGAGGGAAAGCAGCGACTTGCTTGAGCTCTCCCTCAAACCCCTCCAAATACCTATTAAAAAATGGCTCTAAACAAATTCTAAAGCAGCAGAACCCACAAAAAAAAAACAGAGTAAAACAAATTTCCAGCCCAAGACAACCTGGATGGCTGATCAGAAAGGTATATCATGCCAGGTGGGGAGAGGAGCGCAGTTCGGCGTGGGCACGCAGGCCGCAACAAACCTGGAGCAGGCCTCAGGGGACTGAATTGCACACAGCTGTGATGGTTTCCAGACTTCTCAACCCAGGTCAAAGACAACTTAGAAGGTCAGTGGGAAAAGTCTGACTGCAATGAGAGAAGAAGCTAGGTCTCAGCCACCCCCAGGGCAGCGGTTGCATCCTGAGCTTCTGGCCCACAGACTGAAGGGGAATCAAGTGGCCGATCAGAGAGGGATTGTAAGGATCTCTTTGCCAGTGCTGAGGCAGGAATCTCTTGTTTTGCCTGTGCTTGGATCTGGGTCACAGTTCTGAGGGGCGGGCCTGGGGTGAGGAGGAGCACTGGCGTGGTGGAGCTTATTGTGGCCATGGAGAGGAAACACCTCGCCCCTTATCATAGCACCTTGGAAGAACTGAAAATTTTCAGGTCCCTAGAAGTACCTCTGAAAAAAGCTGTACAAACCCCCAAAGCTTGGGACAGTACATTCTCCCCATTGGAAGCAGACTCTTACCTTAACAAAGAGTTTAAAACTCAAGTAATTGGTTGGGATCGTGAATAAGCAGCACAAAAAGAGTCAGACTATATTATCTTACTTTGGTGACAAAGAAGATCAAAACGTACAACCAGAAGAAGACAACAAAGTCAAAGCTCCTACATTCAAAGCCTCCAAGAAAAATATGAATCAGTCCCAGGCCTTGGAAGAGCTCAAAAGGGATTTTGAGAGGCAAGTAAAAGAAGTAGAGGAAAAGCTGGGAAGAGAAATGAGAGTGATGCAAGAAAATCATGAAAAGCAAGTTAACAGCTTGCTAAAGTAGACCCAAAAAAATACTGAAGAAAATAACACCTTAAAGAATAGCCTAAACCAAATGGCAAAAGAGGTCCAAAAAGCCAATGAAGAGAAGAATGCCCTAAAAAGCAAAATTGGACAAATGGAAAAGGAAGTCCAAAAGATTACTGAAAAAAATACTTCCTTAAAAATTAGAATAGAGCAATTGGAAGCTAGTGGCTTCATGAGAAATCAAGGCACTGTAAAACAAATCCAAAAGAATGCAAAATTAGAAAACAAGTGAAATATCTCATTGGAAAAACAACTGACCTGGAAAATAGATCCAGGAGAGAGAATTTAAAAATTATTGGACTATCTGAAAGCCATGATCAAAAAAAGAGCCTAGACATCATCTTTCAAGAAATTCTCAAGGAAAACTGCCCTGATATTTTAGAAGCAGAGGGCAAAATAGAAATTGAAAGAATCCACTGATCCCCTCCTGAAAGAGATCCCCAAAGGAAAACTCCTAGGAATATTGTAGCCAAATTCCAGAGCTCACAGGTCAAGGAGAAAATATTACAAGTAACCAGAAAGAAACAATTCAAGTACTGTGGAAACTCAATCAGGATAAAACAATATTTAGCAGCTTCTACATTAAGGGACCACAGGGCATGGAATATAATATTCTAGAGAGCAAAGGAGATAGGATTACAACCAAGAATCACCTACCCAGCGAAACTGAGTATAATTCTTCAGGGGGAAAAATGGTCATTCAGTGAAATAGAAGACTTTCAAGCATTCTTGATGAAAAGACCAGAACTGAATAGAAAATTTGACTTTCCAATACAAGACTCAAGTGGAACATGAAGAGGTAAACAGGAAAGAGAAATCATAAGAGACTTATTAAGGTTGAACTGTTTACATTCCTGCATGGAAGGATGATATTTGTAACTCATGAGACCTTTGTCAGTATTATGGTAGTTGGAGGGGGAAAATTATATGTATGTATAGATAGAAAGATAGATAGATAAATAGATAGATAGATAGATAGATAGATAGATAGATAGATAGATAGATAGATAGATAGATAGATAGATAGATAGATAGATAGAGGGCACAGAGTGAGTTGAAGATGAAGGGGTCATATCTGGAGAATAAAATTAAGGGGTGAGAGAGGTTTATATTAGGAGAAGGAGAAAGGGAGAGGTAGAATGGGGTAAATTATCTAAAAAAAAACAGAAAAGAAAAAGCTCTTACAGTGGAGGGGAAATGGGGGAAGGTGAGAGGGAATAAGTGAATCTTATTCTCATAGGATTTGACTTAAGGAGGGAATAACATACACACTCAATTGGGTATGGAAATCTGTCATACCCTACAGGAAAATAGGAGGGGAAGGAGACAAGAGAGTAGGGGGATGATAGAGAGGAGGGCAGATTGGGAAAGGGGGTAATCAGAAGCAAATGCTTCTGAGGAGGGACAGGGTCAAAAAAAGAATAGAATAAATGGAGGAGCAGGATAGGATTAAGGGAAATAGAGTTAGTTTTTCACAGCATGTCTACTATGGAAGTGTTTTGCATAACTGCACATGTACAGCCTATATTGAGTTGCTTGACTTTTCAATGAGGGTGGGTGGGGAGGAAGGAAGGGAGAAAATTTGGAACCCAAAGTTTTAAAAATGCATGTTTAAAAATAAATGTTTTCACATGCAACTGGGAAATAAGAAATACAGGAAATGGGGTACAGAAATCTATCCTGCCCTACAGGAAAATAGAAGGGGAAGGGGATAAGAGAAAGGGGGAAGAAATAGAAGGGAAGGCAGACTAGGGGAAGGGGTATTCAGAATGCATGCCATCTTGGGGTGGGGGGAGGGGGGAGATGAGGTGAAAATTTGGAACTCAAAATCTCATGGAAGTAAATGTTGAAAACTAAAAATAAATAAATTTATTAATTAAAAAATTAAAAAATAAATATAATAAAACAAAAAAAAGAATAGTGTTGTTGGCACTCAAATTCAGAATGAGCTGAGGCTACCATGAAAGGCGAAGGATGGTCGAAAGGCGAAGGATGGTCAAAATGCTGCTCATTTTTGTATTTTCAAGCTACAGTGAAGGGAAGAGCAGAGTCAAAGAAGAAACCAGACCTTGCTCATGGTGAATGGGATGATAATAACTGATAGTCGAGGAAAGGCATCACTGCTCAATGTTTGTTTTGCTTCTGTTATCCCTTAAAAAAAAAAAAGAATAATATTGGGGCAGCTAGGTGGTGCAGTGGATAGAGCTCCAGCCTTGGAGTCTGAAGGACATGAGTTCAAATCTGGCCTCAGACACTTGACACTTAACTAGCTGTGTGACCCTGAGCAAGTCACTTAACCTCGATTGCCTCACCAAAAAAAGAAAAAGAAGAAGCAAAAAAAATAATAATAATAATCTTTGGACTGGAAAGTCAGTCAATAGTCACCAAGTACAGAGCAAAAATAGTTACTAAAAAGCTGATGCTCAAGATAGATAAATTAATTACTGCAGACTTTTATTAAGCTCTTAACTATGCTTGGTGATATGCTAAGTGCAAGGGATACAAATTTCTAAAAAAATTGAAGTGGTCTCTGTGTCAAAGCTCTTTCATTCAATTAGAGGAGGATAATACGTATTGGGTGGTGGTCACTGACTGACAGGGATGATGAGCAGAGCCACAGGAGAGTACCTTGTCATGCCCTTAGACAAGAAGCCCTGGTGCTATTGATCTAATTACTGTGCCCAGAACAAGAAATGGAAGGGAGTCTGTTGGGAAAATGGTAAGACAGTTGGGCTGGCAACTAAATGTAACATGAAGGTGAAGCATGATCTGGTCTGAGACTTGGGGGCAGAATGGGCTCCTTTTACCCAGGCAGCTAGTTGATACGGTGGATAGAATGGATAGGCTTGGAGTCAGGAAGACTCATCTTCCTGAGTTCCAATATGGCCTCAAAAACTTGCTAGTTGTGTGACCCTGGGCAAGTCACTTAATCCTGTTTGCCTCAGTTTCCTCATCAGTAAAAATGAGCTGAAAAAGGAAATTGCAAACCACTTTAGTATCTTTGTCAAGAAAACCCCAAACTGGGTCATGAGGAGTCAGACACGACTAAAATATGGCAGAATAACAACAACAAAAATTTTCACTGATTTGATTACCATTCAAAAGGGCTGAGCCCCAGAATGAAAGCTTCAAAAATTGCTAGATTAATTTTCCCAGGGACTAGAGGCAGAGATTCTGAATATTCAGTGAGGTGAGAGGTAGGAAGAGATGCAGCCATGTTGTGATGCAGGTGAAGCATCACAAGTAGGCTGATAGGAAGATAATGGCTATTCTTTGAATCCAGTCATCATTTGGATCTAGAAAAAAAAAAAAGGGAAAGGAGAATGTAAAGGTACAGATGAGGGAGTGTTTGGAAGAAACAAGTTGGCCTCTCTGATTGAAAAATTTGTGGAAGAGCCTGCTGGGTAAAAAGATAAGAAATTGTTTGGGGCTCTATTGCTAAAGCAATTAGCTATCCTTGATGAGTTTGAGTGAGGTGGCCTAGGTGAACTCCATCCTTAGGTACTGATAGAAATAGCCGGTACATTCCAAGCGAAATAAAAAAATCACATCGAGTGAAATGCCTTAGGGTTAGAGAAGAGCAGATGTCAGCCCAGATTTTGAAGAAAAGAAAAGAATGGAGTCTGTAAACTATAGGTCAGTGAATATAACTTTGGTTCCTAGAAAAATTCTAGAACATAATATTAAAGGGGTGGCTGATGAACATTCAGAAAAGGAAGCAGTGATCACAAAGAACCAGGAGGGTTTCCTCAATAAAAATTCATGCAGGACTAAACTTATTTTCTTCTTTGATGAAACCCCTAGATTTATAGATCAAGAAATGTTATTAGTTTAGCAAAGCATTCGACAAAACCACACAAACTCTTCCTATGGAAAAGATTGTGAGATGTCTGTTAGACGAGAATGCATCTGGGTGGATTTGGAACTGATTGAATAACTGGACCCAAAGAAGAGTCATTAATGGTTTCTGGTCAACTTAAGGGGATTCTGGTGGAGTGCTGTAAAGAGTTGTATGGTTACCCTTATGCCATTGAGCGTTTTTATCAACGATTTAGCTAAAGATATATTGGGTATGTGTATCAGATTTTCAGATGATACAAAGCTGAATGAAATAACCAACCTGTTACATTAGGGGGGTAGGATTCTTAATGACTGTGGCAAGCTAGACCATTTGGGCCAGACTGAATTAGAATCTACTTCATAAATGTAAGTGTGAAGTCTTATATTTGGGCTCAAAAAGTCAATTTGACAAGTATAGGATGCAGGAGGCACAGCCGTCTCTGTTAAATGCAAGAGTTTATTTGAAAAATCTGTGTTATCTGTAAATATTAGTAGAATGCAAAGTAAATGGGAGCCAACAATGTGACATCTCAGCCAAGAAAGCAAATGAGAGCTCATGGGCCAGAATTTCAGGCAGGCTGCGACAAGAAGGGAAGAGTAGCACTGTGGTGCATAGCCTCAGCTAAACAACATATTGTTTGTGCTATGCCCAGTCTGGTTGGCACTTTTTGGGAAGGCCTCCAAAGGAGAGCCTCCAACAGAGTGAAATCTAAATGGCAGAGGTCCCCGAGATCATGCTACATAGAGATGGCTGGCAGAACCAGCAGATGTTTAAACTGCACAAGGGAAAGACTTAGGGGATTCAGGAGAGTTCTTTTCAAGAACTCGAATGGTGTATCCCACAGGAGAAAAATCCGACTTATTCTGCTTGGCCCCAGAGGGTAGAACCAGGAGCAAGGAGAGAGTTACAAAGAGATCAATTTAGGCTTGATGCCAGGAAAAGCTTCCTGACAATTTGAAGTACCCCAAAGTGGAAGGAGCTGCTCTGGGGGTAAATAAGGCTTAATGACCCTTGTTGGGGATATTGCAGAGGGCATGGATTCCTCTTTGGATATTTGCTGGATAAGGTGACCTCAGAAATCCTTTCCAACTCGGAGTTTCTAGTATTCTGGACCCCACAACTGAAACATACTAACTGTGTGACCTTAGAAAATTCCCTTCACCTCTCTGGGTCTCTGCTTCCTCATCTATGAAATGGAAGGTTTCACCAAAATGCACAGAAAAGATTATTCTGGTTCTAGCATCCCGTGATTCTCCAACTTGTTCATATTCCAGATAAGGGAAGGAGGTACAGAGAGACATTATGCAACTAGCCCAAGGTGACCAGAGTATTACATGGCAGAATCAGTAGTTGACCTTACACCTTCTGGCTCCAAATCCAGCGTCCTTTCCACTAAAACACATGACCTTCTTCAGTCCATACTGAACCTTCTTTGGCTTTCATCTCATTGGTTCCTAATCAAAGCATCCTGAAAAAGGTCCCATCGTATTGATTTTTCTTAGTTGACCCTTTAAAGACAAGAGAAACCTCTGGAGATGACAGCCCCCTAGATCAAGGGGTTAAATGCCAGCGCATTCCTTGTGTTGTTATGCGCATTGAGGCAGTAGGCTGGCCCCAGACCTTGTCTTTGGAGTTATTATAAAAGAGATGTGTCCTTCTGAAATTCCTGAAACTCGATAAACCTTTGAAGAATAAGCTGGTGAAGAGAAAGGCTAGGATTTAATTTTGGCTTTTGTGTGAACTGTGTAAAATTCAGCAGCGCCAAATATAAGACAAATCCAGAATGAATAAAGCCCTGAGGCTTATGTGTTGCTGTTGGAAAGGGTTACTCAGAGAGAGAGAGACAGCACAGCTGAGCAGAACGGATTAGGGAGCTCTCATATGGCCCCGCCACAACCGCGAGCCACAGCACTCCAAACGTCTCCCTCTCTGTGCTTCCGATTACCTCACCCATGGACACTGAGCACCCACAGGGGTCTGGCTCATGATTACTACATGGAAAATAAAAGCAGCTGTGAGGCATGTGATATGGCATCCCAAGTGAGCAGGAAATCAAGGATGCTAATACACGCACACATCTTTCTTCCCCAACTTCTCAAACTTGTAACAAGCCTGATAACACCTGGTATTCAGGTATTGCTGTAAAGTAAGGCAGGCACACTGTGTATGTTATCCCCCTGAGCCTCCAGAAAACCTTGAGAATCACGAGTGTCCATGTTCCCATTTTATAGATGTGGGCACTGAGAATCAGAGAAGTTCAGTGACATGAGCAGGGTCACACAACTAGTAACTACCAGAGGAATTCATTCCTGATTACAAATCCAGCAGGTGGTTTGGTGCCCAGGACGTAGAAAATACTTATTCTCGGGGGGACGGGGTTGTTTTGTTTTTTGTTAATAAATGTTTGTTGACTGACTAGTCACTGTGCCACACAAGCGTTCAGCGCTAAGACCTTTGGAAGCCAGCTTAGTCTTCCCAGTCAAACCCATCTGTATTACCAGACTTAATGCCTCCACTGACAACCAACAGACACGCATCTCTCAAGTGCCCACTACAAGCTAAGCACGCTGATAAATTCTGTGGTTTCATTCAAATCTGGAGATTGACAGCAATCTCTGCCCTCAGGGCGCTCTTTCCACTAGGGTGGACAGTTCATACCTAAATATGCTACCCACAGAGTACAGAAGAAGGTGGCCTTGGAACGGAGAGCACTAGAAGCTGGGCAAGGGGAGACCAGGAAACATGGTGACATTTGAGCCAAGTCTTAAAGGAAGCCAGGAAGTCTAACAGTGGGGGTGAGGAGAGAAAACATCCCAGGCATGGAGTATAGCCAGTGCAAACATATGGAGATAAGAGTTGAGCACCCACCTCCACAGCCTCATTGGACTATGGAGGTGACACTGAATTCTTGAAGGAGGTGCCAGGGGAATGAAAGCTCCTATCACTCTGGAAAAGCTCCAAGGATGGGCAGGAAATATACTGTCAGAAGCCCAGGGGCTCACCAGACTGAGTGAGGAGGGGCTTTTCACCAGGGCCATGGCTATCCCAGCACCTCAAGAAGGCTGTCCGCTAAGGCTGGGCAGGTTTACCTTCCGTGTCAGTGAGAGAGCACTAGACTGATGAAACCCTGGGTCCTTGAAGGATTGAAGTAATCAAGGATTTATTGACTGTCATCCTATCGGCACTCAGGCATTCACTGGAGAGGCTGTTGCAAGGTATCAATAATGCATTCCAGCTCATATCAAAGAATGGCTCTCTCTAAGCCTTAGATTAGAATGAATGGCGGTGCCATGAAAAATACCTCAATTTTACATAATATCACAGAAAGTCCGTTGTTGTCCAGAGCTTTTGTTCAAATGGGATGTGAAGGGGAAATAATATTTTTCTTGGATGTCAAGCAAATGGAATTAGAGATCCTCCTGAAAAGTCATAGGATCATAGATTTGGAGCTGGAAACCAGCTCCTGAATTTTACAAGGGAGGAAACTGAGGCCCAGAGAGGCTAAATGATTTGTTCAGGGCCACATGGCTAGAGAATGTCTACAGTCCTATGCAAATATGCTAAATAACACAACCAGTGAGATGTCAAGCCATGATGCTGTTTGATCATCCTTACTCCATAATCCAATCAAGATCAATGTATAGCTGATGTCTGACATTCCATGGAAGACATCAGGATCCCATGACCTCTGCTACAGGTCTTCCTAAGAGAACAGGATGAGGCAGAGAAGACAATGTCAAGAACACAGCTACGGCCAATGAGAAGCTCACTGTCCAGCGCTTTGGTGATCTCTGTGCCCAAAACCTCAGGAAGCTCTCCGTGCAGCCCGATGCACGCTGCTGCTTCCTTAGGGTTCCACACAACTTAGGCACCAAAGACTTCCAAGTAACTACCAGCCCTTAGAACGCTTCCTCCAAAGCAACGGGCACCTTCCTCCTCATAGGAGCCAGAGCTGCAGCACCAGAGAATTCGAGACAGTGCCAGCAGACCAGCAGACAGGGAAAAAAGCTGCCAACAAAGAGAGAGACACAGGAAGAAAGAACACCATTGGCAGGGAGCTGAAAATGTAAGAAGGGCAAGAAATTGTTTGCAAATGCCCCAGCAAAGCTCCAGCACCAGCCTAGTAGCCGATGGACTGGGAGGGATCAGCGGCTGAGCTCTGCTCCAATCATTCTGAGTCTTTATTGCTTGGCGTTTCCTTTTCTGTGGGGGATAAAACCTTCTGTTCCATACGTGATCCACATGTTTGGCACTTCCTTTACTCCTTCCTTTAAAGGGGGGTCCTCGAGCAGAGCCCAGGGTGGATTCATTCTAAGGGGGGGAGAGAATGAAGCCCTGGGAGCCTAATTCCCCTACTGAGAAGACAAATGACTTCAAATAAATGAACCTGGGACAAACTGAGGGGAGTGCAAGGGGTGACGCCCAGCACCAATCCCTGTGGGCTCAGATAAGTGGTGCCTGGCCAGCCGTGTGCTAGACATGGTTTGGAAGGAGCTGTTTATGAGAATGTATATGACCTAAGTCATGTATGCGTATGTGTGTGTAGTCTTCAAAGTCCAAAGTTTCTTCCATGAGAGGTTCAGAGAAGGATTGGACTGCCTCAAGGTAGCAGTGAGCTCCCTGTCACTAGAGGTACTTGATAAGAGACTGGAATGTCACGTGTCAGGAGTGTGTGTGAGTGTGTGTGTGTGTGTGTGTGTACATATATATGGGAGAGATGGCATGTATATATGATACATACATATATAGACACATGTAGATGTTACTTATATCTGTATGTGTGTGTATATATACTATATGTGTGAAATTATATAGGTGTGTATACACGTACATATATGTGTATATGTGTATATAATAATGTTGAGGAATCAGAGATATTGGATAAGACAACTTTGGCCACTTCTCCCAACTCTGAAATTAATGATTCTGGCAGTTACTGCTTTAATTCAGGCATTGCTAAGCCATGTTAAAACATAAATGTTACTAACTGTAATAGAGATATGGGAATCCAAGAGTGGTCACCACAACACTGACGTTAGCGATCAGTTTAACAAGTGAAGTCCTTGGGGAAATGGCCAATACCATAGGTGAGTTTTGTTGGAGCGAAGGGCATTAGGACAAGAGTGGGCATGGGGGCGCCTGGCTGCCTTATCCTAGTGCTTCATACTTCTACAATATCCTGTGGCTTAGACGATGTTTTTCCTATGACAGCCCTGGGAGACAAGCACCGTCCTTCTTCCCATTCTACAAACTGAAGTAACTGAGGCCCGGAGACACTTCCCAAGGGTCACCTGTCTAACGGCTCACCCAGCTTGAACTCAAAGCCAGGCCCCCTAACTCCAAAACCAGGCTCTACCCACTGCACCACACAGCCTGATGTCTTTTCTTGCTCATCATCCCCTACTTGGTAAGTGTTATTTTCCACTATTTGAAATAGAGAATGTGCTGATCTTCCACCAGTAATGGGCACCTGCAGGTTTAAAGCCATTCTCTACTCTCCTTAATCCACGAAAGGAGTTTCTCATCTCTGCCTTTTATCATTAGTTGTTTTAAACCACATACAAAAAGAAAACTTTTCTGGGGAAAAAGTAACGTGTGTGGAAGGCCCAAGGCCGCCACAGAGTGGCCCGCCCACGACAGCCAGTCCATCCCTCGACTGGCATGGAGTGCTACTCATCCTAGCCTTCTTGCCCTGTGTGATGTTGTCCACGTTCCTCTCTAAATCCTCCCAAGGGCACCCTCCAGGACCAGCCCGCCTCCTTTCTCAGGCGGTCATCTGTGACCTTGAGAATGTATTTTATGCCACTCATGGGCAAGGTAAAGTTGATCCTAGGTTGCAGCTTCTTTATACCCACCACATACAGCATCGCTCTGACAGGCAGCACAGCCTCATGGAGAGGCAGCCTCTCCCAAAGTCAGAAAGTCCTGGGTTCAAGTTCTCCCATGCCCACATGAACTTTGTGAGTCCTTTCACCTCGTATTACTCTGGTCACCTTCCAAGATGCCAAAGGGTAGAGCATCGGTAGGAGGGGTTTCCTGAACCACTAAATTCACAAGCACGAATAAAGTAATAAACCTTTCAAAAAGCAAAAACTGTCTCTCTCTCCCCGTTGTCCGTGGGCCAACCGTAGCTTTGATGCTCTGGAGATCAGAGGTCCTGCTATTCACAGCCAAGGACTGTGAACATTAGAAATGTGGGCTTTTACATGGAGCTATTTTAAATAGTTATCGCACTTCATGCACTTGTGACCCGACTATCAGGTTTATGCCCCAATCCAACGCAATTTAACATTCATTAAATGCCTGGCACGTGGCAGACTAAGTTTGCTAAGCTGATGCAAATAAGATAAGAACGACAGTCCTGCCCCTCAAGGAACTTGCAGTCTAACGGGGGATGGCCCCACACGAAAAGAAACAGGAAGGGGGGAGGGGCACCAGGAGGTGCCCAGCAGGGGACTCTTGCCCTGAGACGGAGCAGCAGATGCAAATTGGAGCCCCAAAAGGCTTATGGACAGGAAGAAGGCAAATCTATAGAAAAACGCTTATAGCAAACCTGCTTCCCTTCACGCTAATGAGCCTGTTTCTGTCAATGAATGCCCCCATCCTTCCAGTGCCCCAGGTTCACAAAATCAAAAAGAGACTCCATTCGCTGCCCCCACCGCAACCTCCTGTAACCAAGTTACCAAATCTTGCCAGTTCTGCCTCCCCCACTTCCGTCCCCTCTCTGCATTCCTGCAGCCCCACCCCTACCCTCACACCCCACCCCCATCACTCATTGCTCAGTCTTTGTGCCCGATGATTGAGGGTGGCCAAATAAATGGTGAATTATGAACGTAACCGAATGTTATTGCATGTAGGGAATAATAACATTAATAACAATAACTAACATTTATATAGCATTTACTAAATACTTTACAATTATTAACCCATTTGCTCCTCACAACAACCTTGCAAGGGAGGGGTAAATATGAAGGATTCCAGGGAACATGGAAAGACTTGTATGAAGTAATACTAGACAGAGCAGAGAGCCCAAATGACAAAAATGTCCATTGACTACAGCTCTGGGCAAGGCAATGCTTGGAAATGACCACGAAATTCAGGTTAAATACAACAGGTGACCCGGGTTAGTACCTGTCAATCAAAGCTGAAGTTGGACCCTCCTTGCCCGACCCTTTGTCTTAACAAATGGCAAAGTAGAGAAGAGGAAAAGGGCATGCTCCATTGGAAATATCTTTCTGAATGATTTGTCTGGACTTTCTTCAGGAATGGTATTCGTGGCCCACATGTATGCTGTTTTATATTTGTTCAGGTGGGTTCACATTAAATGTATTAATAAACTTTACAGAGAGAAATTAAAATGGACTTGGATGTCAGGGAGCATCTTGGCCTCACTGACAACCCTGAGCCTGTCCCTCCCCACTTCTATGTGTTCTAATTTGCCCTCAGAATTCCTCCTCCTCCTCTGTTCTAGGCCACGTCGTCGCCAACAGGCTCTCGGGTGCCTGTCCCAGGCGCGGTTTAGAGGGGCTAAGAGACTGATCCCTCATTTCCTTTGCACTCAGCTCCACTCAGAAAGGAATTGAGGAAGCCCCTGGCATTTCAGCTTTGAAAATGGAAGAGCTGAGGAAAGGGCCTCAAGGAAAAAAAAAGAAAAAACAAAAAACAAAAACGTGAACTGAACAAACCTGTTAATTCCCCCATGAAAACCATTAGAGTGGATTCTCTCAATGAAACCAAATTAAAGACATCATCTCAGAAATCTGGAGCAGGATTTCTGCCTGAGCTTCCTCTGGTCTTGTACCACAAAGGTCAGAAAAGGGAACTCTGAGCTGCCTTGGGGGAAATACTCGCTCAGAGCACTCTGAGTGGGGAAGGCTGTGCACCTGTGGGCACACACGTGTGCCCATGGGTGTTCTCTGTGAATGTCTCTATTCCTCTAGATATGCACGAGCTGAACTGGAAAACATGGCGGAAGGTTTGGTTGTGACAAACCTTTCTGGAGATTTTGAAACAAGGATGCATAAACAAATTTTGAGTCATTTCTGGAAGAAGAAAATAAGAGCTGGTTTTTTCCAATGGTTTGATCTGCAGTTCCAACTATCACCTGGGGATAAATCAATTTGTGGCAGCTGTGAATGGCTCCTTACGTGTGAGGACTGAGCGGTTTGACTACAGAAACTTGTTAAAAGTAAAAGGACTTTGGTCGCATTAAAAGTGGAATTTTCTTTTTAAACCATAAATTTATTTCACTGAATTCCTAAATTGTAAAGCCGTCCAGCACTCTTCCTTGTTAATCAATGGGGTAGACCCACAGCTCTCAGACACTGAAGGCTCTGCTGCAGCTGCTCTTTCTGGAAAAACAATCCCTAGACAATGGCCAAAGTTATGAAGGCCAAGTGGCCAACTCCCCCAAGCCTGTGCAGGATGTTGGACGTATGTGCGCGGTATACTCTATCCCCACCTTCTTTGCGATCTCTGCAATGTGAACTCTGTGGGGGTGAGGGAGGGAGAGGAGAAGAGATTACCCAAAGATCGGTGTCACAAGACTTGACATCTTGCCCTCTCTCTAGTTCTCTGACGAAGGCTCAGCAAGTGGGAAAGGGTTCATTGTCGTACATACAGGTTACTTGTGGTAAGAAGCTGTGCCATTGGGCAAAATCCTTTGAGATCAATACTAATAGAACACAAAAATTATAAATTGAATGAAGGTTTGTGCTAACTCCAGATGTTTGGAAATACCTGGTGAATCAAGGCATATTCCTGATCATCTGAAGTCATTTGAACATATATGCATACATGCATACATATGTGCACATGTATGTTCCATATATACATCCGTGAGTGTATTGCCCTTAAGGGCCTGTATAGATTTAAAGGAAGGCAGAATTCAGGTGCAGTGGAAAGATATCTAGGTTTGGAACCCAAGGGCTCCAGATCAAATCCATTACTGTCCCACCCTGTTTGATCTTGGGCAACACTTTGTGTCCCAGCCTTAACTTCCTTACCTGTAAAAGGAAGGGATTATGACTAAACGACTTTGAAAGTCCATTCCAGCTCTAAATCACTGGAAAAATCACTGCCCTTAGAATCAGAAGGTCTGGGTTTGAGTTCAAGTTCTAGCATCACTAGCTGTGATTGTGGGCAAGTCACCTGACTTGTCTGAGCCTCAGGCCCCTCATCAATAAAATGCCAATAATAATAATTCAATTCAATCAACATTTATTAAGCTTCTAGTAAGTGCCACAGTGCTAAGCACTGGGGATACAAAAAGAGGCAAAAGACAGTCCCTGGAGAAATGCAAATCCAAACAGCTCTGAGGTACCACATCACACCTATCAGATTGACCAACATGACAAAACAGGAAAATGATAAATATTGGAGAAGATGTGGGGAAATTGTTGGTTGAGTTGTGAAATGATCCAATCACTTTGGAGAGCAATTTGGAACTATGCCCAAAGGACTATAAAAATGTACATATCCTTTGACCCAGCAATACCACTGCTAGGTCTGTATCCCAAAGAGATCATAAAAATGGGAAAAGGACCCACATGTACAAAAATATTGATAGCAGCTCTTTTTGTGGTGGCAAAGAATTGGAGACTGAGGGAATGCCCATCCAATGGGGAATGGCTGAACAAGTCGTGGTATATGAATGTAATGGAATACTATCGTGCTATAAGAAATGACAGACTTCAGAAAAACCTGGAAAGACTTGTATGGACTGATGCTGAGTGAAGTGAGCAGAACCAGGAGAACATTGTGCACTCTAACAGCCACATTGTGTGATGACTAACTTTGATAGACTTAGCCTTTCTCAGCAATGCAAGGATCTAGGACATCTCCAAAAGTCTCATGATGGAAAATGCTATCCACATCCAAAGAAAGAACTATGGAGTATGGATACAGATTGAAGCAGACTATTTGCTCTTTTTTTTTTTTCTGTTTTGTTTTGTTTCCTCTTTCTTATGGTTCCTCCTATTGGTTCTAATTCTTCCTTACAACATGACTAATGTGAAAATATGTTTAATAGGAATGTGTATGTAGAGCCTATTTCGGATTGCACACAGTTTTGAGGAGGGAGGCATGGAGGAAGGGGGAGAAAAATTTAAAACTCAAAAGCGTATGGAAGTGATTGTTGAAAACTAAAAATAAATTAATAAAAAAAGACAGTCCCTCCTCTCAAGGAGCTTACAGTCTAATGAGAGTATAACATGCAAACAAATATATACAAAGCAAGCTATATACAAGATAAATAGGAGATAATTAACAAAGGGTTGGAGGAGAAAAATGGCAAACCACTCTACTATCTTTGCCAAGAAAACCCCAAATGTCCAACTCTTTGGACAGGACTGAAAGGACTGAACAACAATAACAGAGGTAGGCATTGGAACTGGGTAAGGTTTCCAATAAGAAGCAGGATTTTACTTGGGACTTAAAGGAAGCCAGGAAGGTCAGTAGTCAAAGCAAAGGAGAGAGAGCATGCCAGGCATGGGGGACAGCCAGAGAAAATGGCCAGAACCAAGGGATGGAGGGTCTTGTTGGTGGAGCAGCCAGGAAGCCATTGTCACTGGATCCAAGAAGATGAGTTGATGAGCAAGGCATGAGAAGACTGGAAAGGCGGGAGGGGACTAGGTGATTAAGGACTTTCAGTGCCACAGCATTTTGTATTGGCTTCTGGAGGCACTAGGGAGCCTCGGCAAGGTGTGGTGTAGCAAGGTGACATGACCAGACTTGCATTTTAGTAAAATCACTTTAGTAGCCAAATGAAGAATGGACAATACAACCCCAGCTCAAGACCCTGGGGAAGGGAAAGACTTGCAGCCAGAATGCTTTGACCTGTCAAGAGTCAGTGAACTCCTGAGCAAAGGTCCTCTCTCCAACATGGTTAACCATAAAGCTCTCTAGAAACGTGAGGGGATGGCCTGGGTATTGTTCACTTTTCCAGTTTGGGACCTCCTCGATTAAAGGCCCAGCTTCCTATTAGGCTAAACGTTACGGAACAAGGAGATCATTGGTGAGGCTTAACTAAATAGTGAAGATGTCCCTTCATTTCTCCCAATGACCAGAACAAGGTCATTCTAATCCCACCTTGTTATCATTAAAGTAGAACGATTTTAATAGTGCAGATATTTTTTGGCCTTGTACGAAGAATATTCTTTTATTTTTCCTCTTTAGGGAATGTATTTCCCACTAAAATAAAATGCCTAATCTAGTTATTATTACATATCACATCAAAAAGGGCACAGCTGTTATTTTACAGCAATAGACACTTGTATCAATACTGATATGGTTTTAAAATAGGACTTTTTAAAAGCCATCACCCTCAATTGCCTTAAAAACACACTAGGTTTAAAGCTAAATGCTAACAATGAGATTCAGTCTAAAGAAACAGACAGGCTTAAAAGACAAAGGCAGAGAGCCTTAACAGAGAAAGCCTGAAGATCTTGGACCTTAAAACAAAATGGT
>NW_020954623.1:55215-63369 GCF_900497805.2 Vombatus ursinus | reverse complement strand
CAGATCAAGCCAGAGAGCATGAATGAACCTCTTGACAGGATGGATAGGCACCTCTCCTTCCCTTTTCCACCTCCCACACTCCATTTGTAGCCACCCACTCATTTGAAAGGTGAACAAAATGGCCTTGTGTCTATAATCTTCTTAATGACCCTGGCCTTCGAATCATGCTTAAAATGTCATTCAGAGACAGTCCCACATTGACAGCAGCTGATGGGAGATAGCCATAAATAATCCTCCCTTCCCTGAGCATGTATCCACAGCCTTCCATCCAGAAGGAGCTCAGGATACATTTCAAATGGCACACCTTGGGACCCACTACGGGAATGCCACCCCACTCTGTGCCAGCCGTGCAGCACATCAGCTTTTAGGAGGAAAGTGAGGAATGACTTGTCCTGCTGGAGTTCAGGGGGAATTCAGGTAGACAGAATGTAATTACGTGAACTGGAAGCTGGCCAAGAGACCAGGGCTGTTTAAAAAAAAAATACAACAGTCTTTACAGTTCCTTTCTCTGATCCTAAAGCCGAGCTAGGGCGAGTACTAGACTTCATTTTTTGGTTTATGATACTGAGGAGTGGAATATTTAAATTCCCACTAAGCAATAAATAAAAATCAAGCCCTAGCAGTTTTCCAGGGGATGGCTGTTGGCACACCGTGACTTGCTACCAATTACCTTGCCCATGTACTGAATGAGGAACGTGGCATCTTGGAGGTATCACCCTCCCATTCACTTTTTCTCTCTGAGCTCTGTTTGTGGTGGAGACAAAGAGAGTGGTTTTCCCCAGCTGCTAACCACATCACGTTGCTGACCCATGTCCTGCTCCCTGAAAAACAGAGGGCCATGCCAGCCCCAACCCACCCACCCAGATCAGGGATGAGGTTATTGTAACTGTTTGCTGAACTCCCATGTTTTGGTGTGGCCTTAATTTTTATTAAATGAAATGAATAAAATAATAATGGTTCACCAGGGAAGGGGAACTGAACAGGAGGGGTTTTTTTGTTTGTTTGTTTGGGGAATTTTTTTTTTTGAGAGAAAGAGAGAGAAGAGGTGGGGAGGATGGGTCTGGAGGTTGTCTAGAAGTTCCAAATATTAATCAGCTGGCTATAGGACTGGCACAGGGATAAAGCCGAGGCTATCACAGTTTGAGGACCTGGAAGATGAAGGCTTTCTCCAAGAAAATATGTCCTGTTCTTCGATCCATAAAAGCAGTGACTATTATTGTGGAAGGTAAATAAGGCTTGTCCAGCTGTTTTCTTCCCACCCTGCTCACAATGAGCTAATGGACTGCTCCCAATTGCAGGAAACTGTCCACAAGAAAATTCCCACTAAGTTTGAGGATTGTCTCTGGCCCCAGAGAATGCAGCAAATGAAGTCCAATCTCACCCGTCCAACTTGTTCAGAAAATATGCCTGGGGGACCCACGTTATCCTGGGGACGTCTACTCAGCAGTCTCTTCAACCTATTAATTGTGCTCTTATTCTTTTCACCTGAAAAAGCCAGCCCTTGTAGATGGCTTGGTGTGTAACAGGAAGCCCCAGGAAAAGGAACTTTGGGCACTGCTCCTTTTCCTTAAATCATCTGGACTGTCCTTCCATCAGAGTCAAACTCACTAGAAATGATTGGAAGACTTGGTGCAGCAACCTAAGTCATCTCTGCATGAGGTTCTTTCAAAGAAAAAGAGAGAGAGAGAGTAAGAGAGAGAGAAGAAGAAGAAGAGAGAGGGAAAGAGAGAGAGGAGAAGAAGAGAGGGGGGAGAGAGAGAGGTGAAGAGAAGAGGAAGAGAGAGACAGAGAGAGAGAGAAAGAGAGAGAGAGGAGAAAAAGAGAGAAGGGGAGAGAGAGAGAGGAGGAGGAGGAGAGAAAGAGAGAGAGAGGAAGAGGAGGAGAGAGAGAGAGAGAGAGAGGACCTTCCCTGACAAACACAGCAAAAAGAGACCATCTCCTATGAATTCCTGTAAATATGTGCCCTGGCGCATTTCCAATTGAAGAAGTGTTAATAATAACTGGATTAACCCCAGATCCTCATTGTTCAATTTCACAGACCTATAAATATTTCTATAATCCTTTATTGAATTAGTGCAAAAATTTGAAGCAAAATTGCTTTACTAATGTGTTTATATTTCTACAAATCCATGCTTAACGAAACAGGGGGAAGCAGCCTTCTCCTGCATTTTGGAATTCTGGGACTTGTTTGTTTTGGCGAGATGCAAGTCCCATAAGTTGTATAACTTTCTTTTTTCTCTTTCTCTCTCATTCTGTGAAGAGTGCTGATGCTCGTTTGGAAAGACAAGAATCTTGTGCTTTCCACGCCAAGCAGATTTAGATATTATTACAACAAAGGAAAAAAAAATACTCTGTTTTCCTTTCTAATAGAAGTGGTGTACAAATATACATAATGTAGATATTGAGATAAGAGGGTCTGTTTTGTTTCCTCTTTAACTTGTGTGAAATTCACTCCTTTGGACTGTGCAAGTCTCTCCCATTCTCCATTTGATTTTGTGCTATGAACAAACCCACCAAAGCCAACTTACAATAGCTACTTAGAGGTTGGATTTGTTTTGCCTGCATGCACACGGGCGAGCACACACCGATTGTTTGTTTTTAATGTTTTAGACTATTTTCTCTTCTCCAAGACACTTGGGGCCCTCAACAATAGTGACCCCGTGGCACTGCCTGCCCGCCATTTCTCCTAAGCAGGCAGTAAATGAATCTAACAGATATCCCAACCTCCGCCAACTCCCATAAAATCAGGGTGTGAAGCATAAGGGAGAGAGGAATTCATATTAATAATTCATTCCAAGCAACCCCCTGGAGCAGTTTGACTATGATATGCTATGCAGAATGCTTCAACACACTAATTAATATTTTCAAACTGTTCCACGGGCCCCCTTTCAGAGCACTTTTTGCCATCCATTGAATGTTCTGCCCAAGAAGTAAAAGATCAATTCTCTGCCCCTCTCGTATCGATTAATTGTCCAGCCAAAGCAGGATTTTAGGAGTCAACAGATTTTTTCCCTTGCCCTAAAATAGTTCTCCCCACCCACAAGCATCAGGCCAGTAAGTGCTGTCTCTTAGATGACCAAGCTCCCAAATCTCTGTTTTAAAGAGAAGAAATTCTTCCCAGAACCCAGAAAAGAATCAGTCAGAGGATTATCAAGAATCACTAGAGCTGTGGGAAACCCCTGCCTTCTCCCCCAGACACTGAATCTATAAAATGGAGGCACAAAGGAAAGGCTGGCTGTCTGCTCAGAGACCATCCTGTCAGGGTCACGATAGGCAGACCAGCTGGCTGGAGGAAGGAGACTGTCCCTCCCGCATGAAACCAGAAATCTGAGTTGTCTCACCTGACTGCACCGTGCCTCCTCATTAGCTCCATTCACTTCTCGTGAAAAGTTCCCCATGAAATTAGGACTGACAGGTAGAACCCTATACCTCATCTCACCACGGCTAGCTGGTTAAGTCCCACGATATTGGTCCAAGAGTAAGTGTGCATGCACAGACACCCAGCCCTGTCCAAGGGGAAAGGATTTAGCTAGATTTTCCTAGCAGGTCCCTTTGATAGACTATAAAATCATAGATTTGGAACTAGAAGGGACCTTTGTTGAAGTCCCCTCATCATACATATTAGGAAGTACAAGCCCCGAGAGTCTGACTTGCCTATGACCGTACAGCTGGTGCCCAAGATAGAATTTGAACCCCACTTTCCCTGCTTTGAATAAGACAATATTTAGCAGACTAGGATTCTAACTGAGAAAAAGCACAGCACAGTGGTTAAAGGAGGGTGCTGGAGTCAGAAAGATCTAGGTTCAAACCCTGCCTCTGACATAGACTGGCTCCATATTCCTGGGAAAGTCACTTCACCTCCTCGTGGGTCCCAGGAGAACTCAGAAAACCATAATGAGAAGAGCATCAGTTCAGAGCAGAAAGGGACCCTCAAAGCCATTTTATTTACAAAGGAGGTAATGGAAGCCTGGAGATGTGGGGACTGGCGCAAGGTGGCATTTGAACCCTGGCCTTCTTCCTCCAAAGCTAGCATTCTTCCCGCTGTGCCATGCTGTCTTCTAGGGCTTTCAGGACAGTTCCGAATCTGCGTTGGTGAAAGGAGTCTCCTCACTAAGAGTTCCCTATACCCACGAATTCAGGCCCTACCTAAAAACACAGTCAAGGATTCTGTCCGTGTGCTCAGGCGCAGGACGCCTGTGGTCATAGCTTTCAGCTAGCGGGAAAAGCTCACATCTGTCTCCACAGCCAGACACGGGTAGAGCCTGGCTACGCTAAGTAAGTANTATGTGCTCAGGCACAGGACGCCTGTGGTCATAGCTTTCAGCTAGCGGCAAAAGCTCACATCTGTCTCCACAGCCAGACACGGGTAGAGCCTGGCTACGCTAAGTAAGTAGCCCAATCTCCCTGCATGTGGACAGCCCAAGGACTGCAACATCCCAAGGAAACAAAGATTTGAAATAGGAATATGGCCAAGAGACTCATCCTTAATGACTCTGGCTGAAGTTAACCAGAGATGATGCTTTCATTCATATCAATAGTCCCCTATTGATTGTAGCAATTAGAAGAACAGGAAAGGAATGATTTTTACCCTTCCCTGTCTTGCTTTCAGGAAAGTGACTAGAAAGAGTGAAATGGGTCACCTTGGAAATCACCAGTTCCTGAGGGAAGAAGTCATTTTCCCCCCAGAGACCCATGGACAGGAGTCCAGGAAAGCAGCAAATACAGGCAGTCAATTTCTCTCAAGTGAGATACAAGACTGCAATTTCCACCTCGGCTCCAGCCTCCATGAAGCAAGGAAACTGTCAGCATTTCTTCCTTAGATCTCCAGAACAGGGAAGAAAAACCCCAAAGAGGGGCCCTTGCCTGCCTATGATGAGCATCTATCTCAAAGGCTACTTGCCCTGTTACAGAGGCTGCCTTCAAATGCATGAAGGAGTGAATGAACGGACAAGTGAATGAATAACAGCTTTTAGGGGCTTACTATGTGCCAGGCTCTGTGCTAAGAGCTGAGAGCACAAATACAAAAGCAAAACTGTTCCTGCCCTCAAGAAGCTTGCTTTCTAATGGCCTTATCTGGGGAATGGCAGCCGGGGAAGGAAGCTATGGACTGGGAAGGCACAGAAGAGATGAGTGGAACACCATTCAGGCAGCCACCCACTGACTGACCATTCCAGTGGCAGTAGTGGCGGGGGCAGAATTCAGTCTTAGTCTTCAGAACCAGGAACCGGGGGTATCACAGAGAAAGGGTATGGAGGTGGGGAAAGGGCAGAAAAAGATGGGGTGAGAGGAGCCTGCCTGGTCCTCAGGTGGACGGAGCCAACGACTGTGCTCCTCTTGGACCTGGCCTCCAAAGAGTCCTGCTACTAGGGGAGAGCCACAATGTGCAGAAAACAGTTCTGTTTATCCCCCACAAAAAAAGAATTTCTCCCTCCCAAAGTTTCTTTTTTCCCTTCACAAGTTATTTGTATTTTCTCACAAACACATTGTGAAGAAAGCATTTTTGTCAGTCTTAAAATGCCACATCAATGTGTGAAATCTGGCCATGCTGTCCATGCATTCTAAATACCCACACAGCACATACACATGCAATACAGTGAACCTGTTCAGACCTTTGAAAGGGCCCTTTGGGCCTTTGGGCACTTGGGATCTGGGGATGACGAAGGGGCTAGAAAGAGTATCCAGCTGGCCTCATGCTCTCACTGTCCCAGAGAAGGCTGGTGACTTGGCTGAATTTACCCAGATAGTAAAGCCAAGGAGCAGGATTTGAACACAGGCCTTCTGAGGCCAAACCTAATATGCTTTCCATTCTAGCATGTTGTAACATTTGAATTTGTTGATAGTAAATCATGTGCATGGCTACTCTCTCTTATCAGATTATAAACTCAAATGAGGGAACGTGTGAAGTGCTCTGTAAACCTGAAAGTGCTACATGAGTGCTAATTATTATGATTATTATTATTAAATATTACATATAAATATATATATATATTTGTATCCTCAGCACTTGGCAAAGTGTGTGGCACATAGTAGGTGCTAAGCTGATAGCTTTTGAATGATGGCCTCTCCCTCCTATGGATCTTGTTCTAAAAGGGACCTGAGCTCCTCCCAAATGCACTCTCGAATGAGCAGAGACTCCTATTTCAATATGAAGAAACCTCAAAACTTACATGAAAATGACCAGTGAAACGAACATCGCTAAAATATTCACCCTGCAGTCACTGGGCAAAGGGAGATGGCACTTTGGTTTATAGAAGGATAAGAAAAATAAGAAAGAGAAGGAGGAGGAGGAGGAGGAGGAAGAGGAAAGGTACTGCGTTTTATTCACTTATGTATTTCCTACTTCCTAGCACAGTGCCAGTTACTGAACTGCAGTGAGTTAAAGCTAATTGTCTGCAGTTCAAAAGCTGCCTCTCAACTTACCCCCGAGTGCTCTGAAATAAGGACCCTGAGACTCTCAGACACATGTGAAAAGCCATGTCAGTTTACAGACATGTTTCATACATGTCAGGACCCGCAAAGAAGCAGACAGATTGGGCACAAAGCAATTTGCTTTCATGCGGAGGTCAGGTGGGAGAGATGGCCCAAGGTGTATCTGGGGATGATAAGCCTCGGGGGCTCACCTCTGCTACCTGGCTGCCAATCTGGGCCGCCCCCCACCCCCAGGGCTGGAGCCCAGGGAGCTCTCCTGGCTGCAAGGTCAGCGCTGTTTCTACCGCATCAGGCCACTCAAATGTTTCCTTGCTCCAGGTTATTCCTTGTCCTAGCTCCCTGTACAGCACAGAACAATATGAGTTTATGGATTGTTTTACTCTCCATTGAGCAGTTAGCCTGTGTGAGGTACTGCACCAGGAGCTAGAGAGGGCACAAAGATGGTTAGATATGGTCCCTGCCTTCATGGAGCTTGCATTCCTGTTGAAGGGGGGATATATGAAATGGTGACACTTTAAAGCTAGTGTATGATTAGTGTCAAGTGAGTGGTATAGATGACTAATGTAAGGGTAGCTGAGAGGAGGAGAGGGAGAAAGGAGAGGAGGAGAGCACTTGAAACATGAGCTGGGCTGTTGGAGAATGGATAGTATTCCAAAAGATGATGACAAAAGGGCAGAGCATTCCAGGCTAGAAAAACTGTGGGAGAGAAGAAGGCAGAAGCAGCACTGGATATTCAGGGGAAAGAAATCAAGCAGTATTCTTGCCTATCTCCTCCAGGTCTGCATCCCGTGATGCACTTCCCATACAGCCTGAAACAACTTGGATTTTCTTTCAAGTTTTCACAGATTGTGGTTCACAATTACCCCTAAATGTGCTCCCTTTTTATACCTTTATAGATTATTTCTGCCTGCTTAATGCCATAATTCACTTTTACATCCTCCCCTCTGAATTCATTGGCTGGTACTTTTTCAAAATAGATGTTCTCTCCTTTCCCTCCATTTATCCTCTCTGATGAGTTTCTGTTCTCCCTTGATCTTTGCTCCCGCTTGCCACCGAGGATCTGAAGTGCATTGTGGAATCTGCCTAGAAGACATGTCCTTTAGGAGGCCCTCCCCCAAACCAAGCTTACAGCTTTTGAGTGATGGCCTCTCCCTCCTATAGACCTTGTTCTAAAAGGGACCTGAGCTCCTCCCAAATGCACTCTCGAATAAGCAGAGACTCCCATTTCAATATGAAGAAACCTCAAAACTTACATGGAAATGACCAGCGAAACGAACATCACTGAAATATTCACCCTGCAGTCAGTGGGCAAAGGGAGATGGCTCCCCACTGTGTCTGTATATATGAATTGTAACAGTGGTGTGTAGTCCTTCAAGGTCAAGGGCATCAGACTTGTGCATTCTTTCAGAGCACTTGACCAGGTCCCAAATGATAGCAGTGTTCACCAGCCAATCAGATGAGATGTTTCTGTTTATTTGTTTCCTGTGAGCTCATCTTTTCCTTACACATCTGAGGCTTTCTGCATTCATAATGTCAGCAGGGTTTCTTTTTAAAACTGATGGCTGGAGACTATGCACAGAATCTACCAGCCTGCTCTGAGACACCTTGAGCAGTTTTGCCCTCCAAGAAAAGGACCCTCTGTAATGCTATAGCGTCCCTTTGGATACCACCATCTTTGCCTTCCTGAGGCTAGAAGAACGGCTACCTGAGACACTGAGGTCATGG
>NW_020954623.1:52886-55184 GCF_900497805.2 Vombatus ursinus | reverse complement strand
GATAAAAACTATGACCTCCCCCACCCACCATGGCTAGTGCCTGCATTGGATAAAGGGAACATCCTTGCAATTCCCACTTACTGCTCGGTTTTCCTCAACTGAAAAANCACCCCCACCCACCATGGCTAGTGCCTGCATTTGGATAAAGGGAACATCCTTGCAATTCCCACTTACTGCTCGGTTTTCCTCAACTGAAAAATGATGATTGGAGCAGATAGTGTGCAAGACACTTTCCAGCCCTAATATGCAATCCTACTTATAGTTTATATGCCAACCCCAAGCAGAGAACTTAGCAAATAAATGCAAATGCCGATGGAGCTCTCCCAGAGTGACAGTGACCTGTAGAACCAGGAGAATATTCTACCAGAAGACCTCTGGGTTTTGGAGGGGGGCAAGTCTGGGGGTTTCCTTCTAGGCGTACACATTCGGGGACATGCAATCCTCATGTCTGTGGCTAAGCACGACAGCCTCGGCTGATGTGCCGCAACTAAGCTACCCGATGGCCAGAAGCCGCCTGTCGATGCTCTGAGGTCGATGGACTGACTTCCAAAGCAGATTTCTCTGGAAACACACACTCTGAAAAAAAAACAAACCACACATCTCCAAGCTCTACATGATGTTTGGCCATTTCCTTTTCGGAATGAACGCTGGCCACACTTAGCCAGCCACTCAAAGACTAAGCCGGCCACTTAGACGATGGAGGGCCCTCCAGAAACAGCACTGGACCAAAGTGTTGCCATCGGAGGCACGCTTCTCTTGGGTTAGGAGGTTTGGCAGAGGCTTGGATTTCCACTGAGGAGCACCAGGCCCTGGGAGAGGGGGAGTTTAGGGCAAGCTGGGGTTACACTGATCCCCACTTTCTGATGGTCGGTTTAATCACAAACATATTTCTATAGCCCTTTTCAGGTTTGCAAAGTTCTTTATAGACACCATCTCACAGCAGGGAGGCCAAAAAGAGGAAAGGAGGGGTCCAGACTGGGCTTTTATCCCCACACCACCTGGCTGTCTAGTCTCTGACTGCCTAATGAGTGTCCGCTATGTGCAGGAGACACAGAAGGCATTTTGGATTTGGTCTTTGCCCTTTAGGAGCATATGATCTTAGGAAGGAGACAAAGTCTATATGGAAAATCCTCCCCTCAAAATGCATATTTAAAAAACCTACAATGAGTGAAAATTACTAAGCCTATAAGCAGGGCTTTAACCTGGCGTCCATGAACTTGATTTTTTTTAATATTTTGGTAACTATATTTCAATAAAATTGTTTTCCTTTGTCATCCTATGTGTTTTATTTTATGCATTTAAAACCATTTTTCTGAGAAGGAATACATAGGCTTAACCAGAGTGCCTGCCAAAGAAGAATCCCTGTTATAAAGAAACCATTGGCAAAATGTGGCTGCATCTTGAAGACACTAGATTTGTTTGTTTTAACTTAGCATACAATTAAATGAGGAGCAATTATTCACAGCTAGGTCAGATAACTTGGTCCACATCCGGGCTTGACCACTTGCTACTAGGTCACCTTGGGTAAGTCTTTTTATCTCTCTGGGCCTCAGTTTCCTCACCTATTAAATGACAAGCCTTGAGAGCCTCTGTGGTCCCTTTGATCTCTATAGCTTTGACCCCCAGGCTGCTCCCTTGGGCTCCTCAAGTCACCAAAAGCCTATGAAATCAGGGATTTGGGCTAGATGGTCTCCAGGGCCTCCTCCGGTGACTCTATACGAAACAAGATTCCTTCCTGTGTACCCTTAATGGATGGGACCGACAACTGACGATAATACACTGCATGTGGGTTCCCTATCATGGACAAATTATGGACATTTAGGGAAATCTCTGATGCCAGGCATGAAGCTCACACAGATTAAAGAGGGTGTTCATGTATGAAATTCCTGCCAGAAGGTCATATAGAGATATAGCTGAGGATGAATTGGAATGAAGAGAGAGGGAGAAAGGAAGAGAAAGAGAGAAGGGGAAGAGAAAGAAAGGCAAGACAGAGAGATGAAGAGACAAAAACAGAAAGGCAAAGAGACAGAAAACAGAAAGATGGAGAGAGAGACAGAGACAGAGACAGACAGAGATTGAGGCCAAATGTTGGTACGTGTAAATTGTGACCCTGGGTTTCTGAAATAAGACCAGTTAAGCACTTACCTGTTATCGGGTAAGTGTCAAGTGTTGGCCTAGTGGCCAGTTCTCTGACTTGGGTGACAGTCTCAAAAGACCTTGAACAAGTAAGTCCCTTAACCTCACTGGGCTTCAGTTTTCTCCTCTATAAAAGTAGGGTGTTGGACCAGGTGACCCCTG
>NW_020954623.1:52642-52849 GCF_900497805.2 Vombatus ursinus | reverse complement strand
CGAGTTCTCCCCCCTTGAGCGGATACTATGGTGATCTCATGCTTTCCTTCTTATGTGTCCAACATGTCCCAAAGGGCTCCCTTTCTGAGGCGGCCTCTCTCATNTGAGTTCTCCCCCCTTGAGCGGATACTATGGTGATCTCATGATTTCCTTCTTGTGTGTCCAACATGTCCCAAAGGGCTCCCTTTCTGAGGCGGCCTCTCTCAT
>NW_020954623.1:50790-52611 GCF_900497805.2 Vombatus ursinus | reverse complement strand
CCCTGCCCTGTCCAGGAGACAAAGTCCCTAGAGCTCCAGCGGGTCAAGCTTCACTTCCAGCAGCGCCAGGGGCTGACAGAGTTGGGTGGGGGCTGGCACCCTCGGGATTCTGCCAGACCACCCTGCCAGGGAAGGCCTAGAAGGGAGACGTGCAAAGAGGATTCAACTTTGGTTTCTTTCTTTCTGTCTTCCCCTCCTGCTTTGGGAAGGCACAGGGGAACAGGGGAGCCTCCTGCATGATCCAGATGAAGATTCAGGAGTCCTTGGACAGCTCAAGAGTGCCATCTTGTGGTCAAGATAGCAAAGTGAGCGGAGCTGTTCTCAGGACCAACACCACGGTGGAAGGAGGGTGCAGGAAAAGAATCCTGTGGCTTGGGGCATTGATTCTTTTTTGCCTCTGCAAGGGCACACCAATAGGGGACTGCACGGGCGGCAAAGTCCATTCCCCACCCCTGTCCCCAGAGTTGTCCCTGGGGGAGCAGGGCCTGAGCTTCTATGGACGGACAGGTTAAGTGGATTTCAGCTCTAACAGGCCAGAAGACTGGTCTGGCAAAAGCTCTGTTCTCAGGTCCCGTCCTAAAAACACTCATCTCTTTCTTCCAGCTAGTTTACTCCAGTTCTCCCTTGGGTTGGGTCAAACCTGACAGTCTGCATGCCCAGTAGATGGAGAAGGGTCTATGCTATGAACTTTAAAGAGAAAAAAGACTATAAATTTAAAATGTATCAAGAAAGGAAAAAGGGAAGGAAGGAAGGAAGAAGGAAGGAAGGAAGAGAGGAAGGAAGGGAGGGAGGGAGGAAGGAAGGGAGGGAGGGAGGGAAAGAGAGGAGAAAAAAGAAAAAGGGGAAAATGAAAGAGAAAAAGAGGAAGAAGGAAGGAAAGAGGAAAACTGAGAAAGAGAAAGAGAAATATGGAGAAAGAAGAAAAATAGAAAGAGAATAAAAGCAAAAAGTAAAGGGNGAGGGAGGGAAAGAGAGGAGAAAAAAAGAAAAAGGGGAAAATGAAAGAGAAAAAGAGGAAGAAGGAAGGGAAGAGGAAAACTGAGAAAGAAAAGGAGAAATATGGAGAAAGAAGAAAAATAGAAAGAGAATAAAAGCAAAAAGTAAAGGGAGAAAGGAAAAGAGAAAAAAGATAAATAAGGAGAAAGAAGAAAAATAGAAAGAGAATAAAAGCAAAAAGTAAAGGGAGAAAGGAAAAGAGAATGAAAGAGGGGAAGGAAGGAAGAAAAAAGAGAAAGGAGGAAGGAAGCAAGGTGGGAGGAAAACAAAAAGGAAAAGAGAAAAAAGATAAATAAGGAGAAAGAGAGGAAAAGAATAATAGAAACAATAAAAGGGCAAAAATAAAAAGGAAGGGAGAGGGTGAAAGAGGAGAAGAAAGGAAAGAAGATAAAAAGAAAAATAAAATCAAAAATAAAGGAGGAAGAAAAAGAAAGTATGAAAGAGGAGGAGGATGGGAGGGAGGAAGAAAGAAAGGAAGGAAGGAAAGGAAAGTAGGGAGGGAAAGAGAGGAGGAAAAAAGATAAAAAGGGAAGAATGAAAGAGTAAAAGAGGAAGGAAGAAGGAAGGAGGGAGGAAAAAGAAAAAGTAAGAGAGAAAAGAGAAATATGGAGAAATAGAAGAAAAGAAAAATAGAAAGAAAGAGAATAAAAGCAAAAAGTAAAGGGAGAAAGGAAAAGAGAATGAAAGAAGTGAATGAAGGAAGAAAAAAGAAAGAAAGAGAAAGGAGGAAGGAAGGTGGAAGAAAAAGAAAAAGTAAAAGAGAAAAAAGATAAATATGGAGAAAGAGAGAAAAGAAAAATAGAAAAAGAATAAAAGGGCAAAAAA
>NW_020954623.1:46954-50688 GCF_900497805.2 Vombatus ursinus | reverse complement strand
ATGAAAGGAAGGGAGAGGATGAAAGAGGGGAAGGAAGGAAGGAAAGAAAATAAAGAACAAATAAAAGAGCAAAAGTAAAGGGAGAAAGGAAANTAAAAGGAAGAGAGAGGATGAAAGAGGGGGAGGAAGGAAGGAAAGAAAATAAAGAACAAATAAAAGAGCAAAAGTAAAGGGAGAAAGGAAAAGAAAGAAGGGAAGGGAAGGGAAGGGAAAGGAAGGGAAGGGAAGGGAAGCTTTGGATTGAGAGGATCAAGCTATTTGGGGCATCTTAAGTCTTATAACTCACATTTCTCTAGCACTTTAAGATTTTCCTAATAGCTAATCATTTCTACCAAATATCATTCTCAACCTTCTGATGGATTACAAAAATGAGCAAATCAATACCAGGTCAATCTTAATGGCAGAAAGTAGCTGCCATTCACAAGGTGATTGGAAGGGCATGGCATGCTTCTGTTTTGGCCTTGGGCACCACCCTGCACAGCAGACCCTCTGGGTGCCATCATCCCCATTTTACAGATGAAATCACTGGGAGACAGTTCCCACGCACCTTGTGAGTGCTTTCCCCCACTCACAAACACCAACACCCATGTAGACATAGGGAAAGGGAAGGGCTTTCTGTTTGTCCTAAATGGCTTGTATATGTGTTTCTTGGATGGGAACCTCAAGTAACTCTGTTTCCCCCATGCTCTCCCTGTCACAAAGATGCCTTTTTGACTGGAAAGGGCCCATCTGTGTCACTAAAAGTGTGCTGGCCCGGTCCAAATGAAATACGTCAAAAGGGATGTGGTGGAAACAGTGCAGTCTTAACCAGCGGTGTGACCCTGTCTGAGTGACTTGGCCTCTCTGGGCTTCAGTGTCCTCTTCTGTCAAAGAAGGATGCTGGACCAGATGACCTTTGTGGTCATCACAACTGTACAGCCAGGACCTAAAAAGAATAAAACCCTCGGCTCCTAGCAGATGCCGGGCCCACGTGGTTGTGTGGTGCCTTTTTAAAATCAATTTTAAAAAATATTAAAATAAAATCAATTCAAATAATTCAGCAGCAGTCCTTGTTTCCAGAGGAATTCAGAGTTCCCATGATCCCTCCCCACCATCCAGTTCAATTCCATGCCTTAGATATTCACAATATTGCCTAATAACCAGACTGCAAAATATTGGAAAGCCCAAGATCCGAATGGAGCCAAGGAGGCACCAGAATGGGATCCCAGGGCCTGCACAGGGTGCTAGGGAGCACATCCGGTCTGAACTCTTGTTGTCTCTTTTGATTTGAGGTTCGGAGTGGGGCGGGGGGAGAGGGCTGGAGAATGGCTGATGAGGGTCCCTTCCCTGCTGCCCTTGTCAGAGGAAGGAAGACAAACCTTCACAGCGCTCACTGGAGAAGGGGGGATTGCAGCCGCCTCCCGTCAGTCTCTCCATCTTGACTTCTGGCTGCATCCCATCTCTTTAGCTTTCTGCAAGCTGACATCCAACTCCTGGAGATGTCACCCCCACACCAAACTCTGCCTCTGCTTCCACCATATTGCACCCACCGCTGGGTGGTGAGCCCTGGACTTTCCCAAGAAGCTGGCAGCCCAGCTCTCTTACTGCTGTCATGTCCTCCGGTCTTCCTTTAGCACAGACCCAGTGTACAGCTGGCCCAGGGCCAAACACGGATGTTTGGAGGGACTAAACATCCAGAGTCTGGCTGAAGGCATCAGGCTGCAGATGGCCCTATGGCCTCATGGCACAGCCACACTGGGCAAATGGACTCAGGCGCTTGAAGAGCTTCATGGCAACAGGAGAAAGCAATCCCACTGGGCACGGCAAGGTTGCTTTGAATTGGTTTCAAATTTGCCAAAGTGTCATTCCCAAGGGAGGCTTTTTCCCCTTCACATATTTGTCAGTGGGACTTGCTTTTCAGGCCCAAGACATTTAATATCAGTGGAAATCAGCACTTGATTGTCCTCCAGAGAAACCAACAGGAAGGGTTAAAAATGAGAGCTCGCACTGGCGTGTTGTTCATTCCTCCCTCAACTCCTTGGCATAGCAGACAGAGGTCAGGAAGACCTGTCTCTGATGCTCTCTAGCTGTGTGACCCTGGGCAAGTCACCTAAACATTCTGGGCCTCAGTTTTCTCATCTGCAAAATGGGGATGATACTGCCTATAGTACCCCCCTCCCAGAAATGTTCTGGATTCTAATGAGAAAATGTATGTCATGCTTTGCAACCTTAAAAGCACTATCTAAATATCAGTTATTATTTTTATTAATATTGGTATATAAATCTTAGAGGAATATCATCTTTCTCATCCTCAGTTTCCTCATTAATCAATCAATTTTATTAAGTACCTCCTATGTGTCACACACTGTACTAAGCACTAAGGAGACCAGTACCAAGAATGAGATAATCCCTATTGTCAGAGAGCTCACATCCTTCTCCTATTTTGAGACAATTGGGTTAAGTCACTTGCCCAGGGTCGCACAGCTAGTAAATGTCTGAGGTTGGATTTGAACTCAGGTCTTCCTTGCAGTGCTCCACCTAGCTGCCCCTAAAAAACTTACATTCTAATAAAGGAGATGTTTCCATATATACTACTGAAGGACATATACAAATAATGATGTAATACATAATTATAAAATCATAAACATATAAACAACAATATGGTATATTAATGGAGGATGTATATAATTTATAATATATAATATAATAATGAAGGACCTATATTAATCATATAGCATATATAGATCAATCTATAAAATGGATGTTACCAGAGGCAGCTAGGTGGACCCAGTCAGGAAGTCCTGAGTTCAGATTTGGCCTCAGACACTTGCTAGTTGTGTGTGACTCTGCATAAAGTCACTTCACGGCTGTCTGCCTCAGTTTCTCCATCTGTAAAATGGGGATAATAACAGCCCCCACATTTCGGGGTGGTTGCAAGGATCAAATAAGATGATATTTGTAAGGCACATTGGACACCTTCAAAAGCAATGAGTAACGGCTCATGTCATCGTCCCAATTGCCATTACTCCGGGCGGCTCCTGAGGTCACTTCCAGCTCTGAGTCTGTGGTCATGTAATAAAGTGCTTTAAAATCATTCCTGGGGGCTCTGGTGTTTGCCCAGCGTAGAAACATTGGAGCAGCAAGCTGCTGTTTTTCCCTTTCATAGAATCAGGAGATCACAAGATAATCAACTCATCCAGCAATCAACAAGCATTTATAAAGCGCCTACTAGGTGTCAGGCACAAAGAACACAAGGACGACGCATGAGACCCTCTGTGCTCTTAAGAGGCTTGCATTCTAACGTGCAGGAGAGGTGTGTGTACACATACATACATACATACATACATCCGTGTGTATAAATGCACACATACACAGTTGGAAGGGACCTCAGAAGCCTCTTGTCAGCCCTCTCATTTTAGAGCTGAGGAAGCTGATGGGAGAGATTGACAGTTAAGATCCCCCTGGGAAGCATCAGATGTGGGATCTGAACCAGGGTCCTCTGGCTCCAGAGCCGGTGGCCAATGCAGGGAGCGCAGTAAGAAAGAATCCCTTTTTGACCTAAAGAGATTATTGAATCCCAGCAGCTGGCGGGGTGGGGAAGGGGGGAGTAGGGAGGTGTTTTCCTCAATTTACGTTTAAAAGCTGCTTATGCTCCGAGTCCAGGCCAGTCTCTGTCCGGAACCTGAATGAGTGCTCATCACTGATGGTCGAATCGTTTGCAGGCCTTTTCCCCGATCCATCCCACCATCTCTGTC
>NW_020954623.1:45493-46828 GCF_900497805.2 Vombatus ursinus | reverse complement strand
GTCACCAAAGGCCTGGCGCGTCTGTCTGATCGGTGCCACCCCCTCACAGCGTGCCACCACCAGCGAAGGCCTCACCCATCATCCGCCAGCATCTCCAGACCCCAAGTACAAGATGAAAGCTGCCACAAAGGTGCTTAAATCAGCCACCTCCCAAGTGGAGCCCAATCAAATCAAGTGGTACAGTCGGACACTAACAGAGTTAAGAGATTGTCCTTGTGGGTGTTATTCACTAAAGTGGCAGTCACAAGATGCCCCCAACCCAGTGATCGGGCACTCAATAAAGATTGAGTGACACCAGCCGGGCCGGAGCCCAGAGCTGCCTGCAGTTGGGTGAGGCGGCCCTATGTCCCACGTATCATTTCTACTGTCGCATTTGTCATCAGTCATACGACGGTAATAACATTGGGAACGGCTGGGCTTACGCTGGCGGTGCGATTTACCTCGTCTAATAGACGATGCAAATGCTAAAAGGCACGTATACATCTTCATTACCCGAGCCGGGGCCTGAGTCATCTGCCTCCAGAGACACTTTTATTCATTTTTACACAATTTGCCTACTGTACGGTACAGATGGTTTCTATTAAGTAAAATATCTGTTTTCTTCCAAATTTTTAGTTTTCATGATTAAATTACTTTAAAATGACGGCACGTTGGATTATCTTCTTTCATGACATCATTTAAATCAAGTAACGCAAGCGTAAACTCTAAGCCCAGCTTCATCCACTCAGAAAATAGACCGCAGGCAATGCTGCGCGGGGTGGGGTGTTTCTCCTGTGCTGGCGGCAGGTTAGGCTCTTTCTCCGTTCATTTCTCAGTAGTTTTCTCTCTGAGGATATTTTTTCTTTAAGAAATTCCATCTCAAACATGGATTTAAATGGAAAATATTGGATAATGCAAAAAGGGGGATTTTGTCCCCCCCAAAAAAATTAAACTAGAGATGTCATTTGTTAACTTGCAAATCTCTACCGCTGGTCCCTAGACCAAGCCACAGAGGAATGATGTGCTTGGGGTCCGATGGATTCCAACTGCTGCCACCAAGTGGCCAATGGCAGTATTTTCTCACCAGCATTCTTTTATCTTTAGTCCTTTTGCCAAGTGGATCTAAGGCTCCTGACATTCCGGGCGAGAGGCTGGCCCATTGTAGGCATTTCCTCACTCTCCCTTCCCAGAATGAGGAAGCAGAAAAACCTACTTCCTGATCCCATGGCATTTCAGGAGCCGACCTCTCATGGGGTCCAGTAACAACCACTTCAGTCTTCCTCATTTATAGACCCTCGAGATTTATTTCTGGAGCCTTCAAGATTTCCCATTCTGCTTTTCTTCGTTTTTTTTTTT
>NW_020954623.1:44044-45483 GCF_900497805.2 Vombatus ursinus | reverse complement strand
GTTTGGGTCAAGGACCAGTGTTTGGGTGAGCATCTGTGGGTGGGCGTTTTTGGGTAAGCATTAGGAAGGAGGTGGCGTATTTTAGCTGAGCCTCAAAGGAGGCAGCTGTCAATAAACAGAGATGGTGGGATGGATCGGGGAAAAGGCCTGCAAACGATTCGACCATCAGTGATGACCTGCCTTGGTGGAGAGAATTTTTTCACCTGTGAGCTCCCCTTACAAATAAAATCAGAGATCTAGGACCTGTCCCTATGTGCCATACCTAGAGCTCAGAGTTGAAACTATAAAAACAAAAATGAAAATGCCCTGCCTTCAAGAAGCTAATAGTCTACCCTGAGGATATAATTTATACATGTTAATAGTTAATACCAATATCTACACCTTATGGTTTGCAAAGCCACATACACACACACACACACACTGTGTATATATGGCTTTGCAAACCTCATTTGAGCCTTGCAACAGTCCTATGGGGTAGAAGTTTCAATGATCCCCATTTTACAGATAAGGAAATAGAGGCCCAGAGAGATGACATGACTTTCCTGGAGTCACACAGATAAGTGTCCATGACAGCATTTGACCTTGGCTCTTCCTGAGCCCAAGTGCAGCCCTCTGACCACTGCACCAGCTGGCTGTTTCGGGTACGCACGCACAAGATAGTTTGAGGAAGGGCACAATAGTGTGCATGGCAGTGATCAGGGAAGGCTTCCTGTAGGAAGTGATCCCTGAAATGAAGCTTGAGGGAAGCTGGGGATTCTAAGAAGTGGCAAGAAAGAGGGGAGATCTAGGCATGGGAGACAGACCAGGAAGCAGGAGATGCTATGTGTAGCTCAGCAACAACAGTAAGACCATAGAAGATAGACTATGTGAGGGGGAGTCATAAAAAATAGACTAGGAAGGGAAACTTGGGGAACCTTCAAGCTTCTGGCTGCCAAGCTTGTCTTTTATCACAGAAGCAATAAAAAGCCACCGAAGATTTTTCAGTAGGAAAGTGACAAGGTCAGTCCTTTGTCTTATGAAGCTCAACCTGTCACCTGCAGAGAAGATGGATTGGAGAAGCAAGAGATGGGAGCAGGGAGAAAAAATAGGAAGCTATTGCAATAGTCTAGGCAAGAGGAAAGGAGGGCGTCATGTACAGGCTTTGTCACTTCTGAACTTATGTTACAATTACTTATGTATATTTCTCATACGTATTGTATAATCCCCTCATTAGAATGTAAGCTACGTGAGGGCAAGAAGTGCTTATTTTTGTCTCTGTATCCCCAGCACTCAGTATTTAGCTCAGTAAATGCTGGTTGGATTGAAATGAGATGAAATGAAATGAAATGAAATGAAATGAAATGAAATGAAATGAAATTACTCTAATTGTAAACTCCTCGAAGAAAGGAACTGTTTATTTTTTTTTTCATCTCTGGGTTACCAGGGTCTAACTCATATAC
>NW_020954623.1:37907-44011 GCF_900497805.2 Vombatus ursinus | reverse complement strand
AACAGGTATTAAATAAATGCTTGTTGAGCTGAATCGGATGCTCTTTGAATTCAGCTCTGGGTACATTGCTTCTCTGTCTCATTCCCGTCCCCTGTCAAATCTAGACACCAGAAGACATCAAGCTTGCCATCTCTTCTTTGCACCTGTGATTCTGAAGCCTGTTCATCTTCTTGAGTATTTTCAAAGCCAGCCATCTCCTCACTGGATGAAGCCCAGCAAACTTTGTAACTAAAGTCCCCAACCTCTGCCCACAAAAGGTGACAATGGGGGTTGGCCACATTCTTGAGGCACTGATGGCACGATTTTTATCTTGCTGGGCCAAGACAGGGAGCAAACAGAATAGTGAAGAATCTAGCAGCGCAGGTAAGCAGTGAATTTTGAATTAAACTGAAGTAGGTTATAATAGGGACAGTGTCTACAGGTAGGCCGGAGGCAATAAGGGTTGCTGTATGCAGAAGGAGTGACACTTTGAAGGAACCAGGTTCTGGGCTGTCCCTGTGTCTTCATTCCCACCTCAGCATTTCCCATCACTGCTGTTTGCAAAATCCTACCTTAGAGCCAACTACCACATTGAAAGGACCATGTGAAATGGCTCAAGAAAACAACGCTAAAAAGCAGAGCTATTCAGAATTGAATCATAGGACTAGGAGTGGAGAAAAATATCTTTAACAGACCTAACAAATGGGCTGGTTGGAAGTTAGAATAAAGCTCATGTCCCCCAGAAGCCCCAACTGATGTGAGAGCCACAGAGAGACCTAGGAAGGAACAAAGAGACACATAAACACAAAGTCTGTGAACTGAAGATTAGAAAAGAGAGAGAGGAAAGAGAGAGAATAGAAAGAAACAAAAAGACAGTGAAAATAACAAGAAAAGCAAATTCAAAAAATCTGGGTAAGTGCTATACTCATATGTATGCCAGCAGACCTGAGAATTCGAGGAAAGTGAGGATAGGCAAAAATGTAAAATAACAAAATTAAGAAAACAAAAAAAACTGGAGAACTTGAACAATCCAAACTCAAAAAAAAAAGGAAAGGAAAATAGAGTAAGCCATAAATAAACTGCAAAAGGAGTGAAAGCCCTTTTTTTTCCTAATAGGCTTACAAGAGAATACAATCAAACATTTGAAGAATAATAAATAACTCTATTACAAAAGTAATTGTCCAAAACGAAGAAAGGTGGCTCTCTACTAAATTTCTTTAATGAGACAAATATGGTTCTGATGTCCAAACCAGGGAGAGGTAAAGCAGAGAAAGAAAGCTATAGATCACTAATAAGTATTTATTGTTTAAATAAAATCCTACCAAGGAATCTACAACAAAATATTCAGAAAATAATTCACTATGACCAAGCTGAATTCACATTAGAGATTCAAGAATTATTCAACACTAAGAAAATAATTAGTATAATAAATAAGATAAAACCCAAATGATTATATTGATAGATAAGGAAAAACTTTTTTTTAAACGCATTCTTTTTTTTGGTAAAAACAAAAATAAAGAATTATGGGAAAACTCCTATTTAGTATGTTCTAAAGATATATCAAGAACCAAGAGCTACTATTATTTGAAATTGAGAAACACTGAAAACATTCCCTTTGCAAATAGGGAAAAGGAAAGCATGTTCCTTCTCCCTATTATTGTTTTACATAACTCTAGAGATGCTATCTACAGCAATAAAATAGAGGAGGAAAATTAAAGATATTAACATCGGTAATAAGGAGACAAAATTATCCCTTTGTAGGTGACGTGATGTTTTATTTGGAAAAACTCAGAGGGGGAAAACAGAAAAAGAAAGAATTAAAACCATGAATGGATTCAAAAAATAATAAAATAAAAAACAAATTGACAAAAACAATCAGTATGTCTATGAAGTAACCACAAAAAGGAAGAAATAATAATATGGCAAAATGAATTGAAAATAACTATGAAATGCATAAAATATCCAAGCATTAACCTATCATGACCCAAAAAAGGCTTACATGAATAGAGTTATAAAACACTTTTTTATAAAAGTAAAAAAGGGAAATAATTGGAAAGACATAGAGTGCTCAGTTTGGGACATGGCGCTATAACAAAAATGACATTACTACCTAAATTAATTTACAGATTTAGTGATACATCAATCAAATTACCAAAGGAACACTTTATAGAACCAGGCAACAATAACAAAATTCATCTGGAAGAAAAAAAAGGTCTAGAATCTCAGGGGAAATAATAGAAAAACAAAATTAAGAATGAAAAGAGTTCATGTTACCAGACTTCAAACTATATTGTAAAGCAGTAATCTTCAAAATTATTTTATAATAGTTAAAAATTAGAAAAGTATATTAGTGGAAAAAATTACATAAGCATGAACCAAAAACAAATGAAAATAATAACCCTGTGTTTGTTAAAAGCAAGTACACAAATTATGAAGGGAAGTATTCCCCATTTAATAAGAACTACTAGAAAAGTTATAAAGCTGTTTGGCAGAAATTGGGTTTAGACCAGAAACTTACAGTATGTACCACAGTATGTTCCTTATAGATGAACAGAATGTAAAAAGGCACATCATTTAAAAGTTTAAGAAGATTATAAAGAGGTAAATTCCCCCTAGTTGGGAGATTTCTTAGCCAAAAGAAAGAGGTGATCAAAGGACACAATAAACAAGTTTACGTTAAATCTACAAGATTTTGTACAAATCAAATTGATGCAGGTAGAATCAAAAATAACATCAAATGAAGGGAAAAACCTTTGCATTGAATATCAGTGATTAAAGTCTTACATCTAAGATATATAGTGAATTGACAGAAATATATTAGATCAAGGGTCAGTCCTCAGTAAGCAAGTGTTCAGTAAGTGTTCAATTAACAGCTCTTTTTTAATGTTCAAAATTTTTATGATATTAAAAATGGATGTTTTGACAATTGCATTAAAAATACTTGTAAAGATGTTTATTGTAAAAGTTTGCCCAGATGATACACAACACAGTCACAGAGCATTTACTAATGGGTTTCTCAATATATGCTTATCTCCATGACAAGTTATAACACATGATAATTTATTAGGGAAAAAGCATTTTTTAAAAATCACTTTTATAAAAATGTTGTCTGAATTGAAATTAGTGGTAACTACTGGCCCTAATGGACTTCCTACTCTTTAGCTTATAACCTTTGAAAGGACTCTATGGTCATTCCACGCTTTGGCCAGTTCTTAAAAGAAAAAATAGCAAATTATTAATGGCCATAAACTCCAAATGAGAAAATGCAAATTAAAGCAATTCTCAACTTTCACCTTACACTGAGAAGACTGACAAAGATGGCCAAAGCCAGAGTCAGTGTTGGAAAGGCTATGGAAATGCAGGCACCCTGATGCACTTAGTTGGGCAATGAGTCAGTCCAACTACTCTGAAAAACCACTACAAGGGTATGAGAAAAAAAAATGATCAAAATGTTCAAGACCCAATAATCCTACTACTGAGTATATCCCTCAAGGAGTTCAAATCCAGAAAATAAAAATCTGATAATATACCAAACCCCTCACAACACTTTTGTGATAGCAGAGAACCAGAGGAGGGGGGGAGTAAAGTGGGTGCCCATCAATCGGGAATGGCTAAACAAACTGTGATCTATAAATGTGATGGAATGTTATTGAGCAATTTGCAATGATAAACATGAGGAATTTAGGGAAACTTGGGAGTATTTGTATGTGCTAATGCAGAGTGAAGGAAGAAAAATGGGAAGAATCATATACACAATTATTACAGTAATGTAAATGAAAAGAACACGAAGAGGAAATCAACGTCTGAGTAAATTCAATAACCAGAGAACAAATAGTGGACCACGTGGAGATGGAAGGAGGATGATGTCAGATACATTGTCACACGTGGTCACTCGGTGAGTCATTTTTTACCTAATTTCCTGGGATACAAATGAGATTCTGTGTCGAGGGTGGATTGGAGGAGGAACGTATACAGAAATATCCATAATGGAAAAACAAAAGGCACCAGTAGTTTTTGATAGTACCACCTCACAAATAAGTCTTTGTTGGGAAACAGTATGATGCAGGAGAAGGGGATGGGGGCAGAATAGGCATGTATTAAGTGCCTACTATGTTTCAGGCACTATGCCAAGTGCTTTACAAATATTATCTCAGATGATCCTCACAACAATCCTGTGAAGTAGGTTCTATTATTATCCCCCTTTTACAGATAAAGAAACTGAGGCAGGCAGAGGTTAACTGACCTGCCCAGGTCCCCCAGCTAGTAAGTGTCTGAAGCTAGATTTGAACTCAGTTCTTCCTGACTCCAGGTCAAGTGGTCTACCCACTGCACCACCAATGGCCTCAGAAAGAACAAGATTTGAAGTAGGAAGATTTAGTTCTGAATCTACCCTGAGAGCTGGATGCGCTGCTGTGTGTCAGCTAGTCAGTCAACAATTATTTGTGAAGGTTTATTATGTGCTAAGTACTGGATATACAAAGAAAGTCAAAAACAGTCCCTGCCCTCAAGGAGTTTATGTTCTAATAGTCAAGAAAGAATGTAAACAACCGTGAACGTACATACATACGTACTTACACACATACATATGTGTATGTATGTCTTATTTGTAAGAGTTAAGGACAAGCTGCTCCGACTCAGAACCAGTTTTCTCCTCTGTAAAATGGGGTCAATCAGACTCATACTGCCTGTATCACTTGGTACTGGGGATGAGGGAGGCACTCAGGGACTCCTCATGGGTGATAGAAATATAAATTCTTGCTGTTACTATTGCTGGAAGTTTTTAGGAACACGGCATCTGCTGGATGCAGTAGGAAGACTCCCACGGGGGGCAATTCTGAGAAAAAAGCACCTGAGAAAGAGGTAAAAATTGCCAGCATCAAGTCTGACCCAAGGCTAGAATCACTGAAGGCAGGGCCAGCGTCAAACCCTGAATCGTGGGCAGGAACTTCTCGAACAGAATCAGCCAGGCATCAGCCTTGTGATTGGCACCAGCAGCCCCCTCCCTTCCTCTGGTGCAAAGAAAAAAGTCGATGAAATTACGAGAGAATCTCCGGAAAAGATTGTTGCTGCAGGCAAAGAATCTGTAAGAAATCTCAGTTTGGGGTTTGCTTCATTCTGTTCTACCAGACCCGGGATCTCCACGGCGTCATCATGACGCCGGCTCCCACGTTCATAGCACGCGAAATACCTTGTTTGATCCTTACAACACCCCTGTGAAGTGTGGGCTACCATCATCCCTATTTAACAGATGAGGAAACTGAAAATGTGAGTGATTAAGCAGGGTCACCCAGCTAGTAAAAGAATCTGAAGCCAGGTCTTCTCAAGTTTAAGTCAAGGGTACTAACCACAGCACACCAGTGTGGAACTCTCCTGCCACGCTTATTTCTACAGGACAATGCAAGAGTGTGGTTAGTCTTTTACATGATTCATTGAGTGAAAACAATCGAAGCAGACAGAGCCAATGACAAGCTGGCTGACTGGTGTTTCTTCCTACTTTTCACCTCGTGGAGTGTGTCCTGCCTCCCCGAGAGATGACTTCACACGTCCGTCCACGGCAGGGTCACACTGGGTCCATGCCCACTACTCTGCCTGGGGCTTTTTGGCCTTAACTTCAGTCCCAAGGCCGAGACTTGCTCAAGATTCCATCAAATAGAATCCATTCCGATATCCTTTCTGTTCCTCATGCTCTCCAACTTAAAAAATCAGGCAATTAATTTCCCAGCTGTATTACTGAGACAATCACATGTGAAAGTCTATGGATATTAAAACCTATTAAGATTGTTAATTTTTTTTAAAGCAATATACCCAAACCTTTTCTCAGGAAGGAGAAATTACAAACTCATTTTCCTCACCACCCTAACAATAGGGAAAATAGAAGTAGCCAGATTGTATGCAAAGAAGCTTCTACTGATATGTATATTCCTGAGGGGCTGGGACAAACCACCCCCCAACTTTGTGTTGAAGACAATAATGTAAAGAGGGTGGTGCAACCAGGACACTGGACATGATTTTGAGGGGCCCTGATAGCGTCTTCCAGGGGCAGGCTTTCTCCCCTGCCTGCCCCAAGATCACTGACCCTACAGCAGGCTCAGAATCTCAAGCTGCCTGGGGGTATACTTCCTCCT
>NW_020954623.1:37811-37875 GCF_900497805.2 Vombatus ursinus | reverse complement strand
TCCCCCTCAACAGTTGTATGCCAGCTGGGTCCTGTCACTTGTCCCTAGTTAAAAAAAAAATTGA
>NW_020954623.1:35772-37746 GCF_900497805.2 Vombatus ursinus | reverse complement strand
AAATTCCAACTGTGTTTGAGGATCACCTTGGTTCTCTGGCAGAAAGCCCTAACTGCGTCAAAATTCTGTCCCAAGTTTCCTGAGCGATTGTGTCTTCAGGTGGGCACTTGACTAAAGAGCCCTTGTCTGATGCCCTTTTATTCTCATTGACGAGGTACATCGGAGGACTGCTTGGAGCAAGACGGAGATCCACAACAGAATGCCCCGTGTCCTGGGAAAGGGAAAACATCATCTCAAAGACAGAGACGGAGGAGGCTCCTCTGCACGTTAAGGCTCAACTTTTGGTGTCTTTCTCCAGAGAAGTACCCCTGCCATGTCATGCCTTGGGTGAAGGGAAGAGTAAGAGAGGCTAAAGCTTGGCAAATTTCTCATTCCCACCCGGCTTCTGCCCCATCCCTGGGGCAAAGACAACAAAAAGACATCTCCAGCATTTGGGAACGCTTATGAAGTGCCTAGCAATCAGTAAGCATTTATTCTGAGCCTACTGTAAGCTAAGCGTGATGCTCAGTGCTGACGATTTGAAAACAAAAATGGAGCAAACTCGGGGTGCCAATCTGGGGAGACAGAAACCTGAAGAAGCCGAGATGAATAAGAAAATCTAATTGAAAGTTAGATGGGAAAGCATGGCAAGAGGTGGTGAAAAGTGGAAATATCCTAATATCTGACGTAGTAAGTACTTAATAGTTAAGTGACTGACTGATGGAAATTGTATCCTCAGAGCTCCTATTTCTAAGGCACAGTCAGGTTGGCAGCGAATTTCACACACATCCTCCCAGTTGTCCCTCCTGACAAATGGTGAGATAGGTGCCAGTATCCCCACTTAACCGGTGAGGAAACAAAAGCGCAGGAAAGTTACACTGTAGTTCGTTCAGCTGTATCTGATCTGTCCCGACCCCTTCTGGGGTTTTCTTGACAAAGGTACTGGAGTGGTTTGCCATCTCCTTCGCCAGTTCATTTTACAGATGAGGAAACTGAGGCAAAGTTAAGTGACTTGCCCAGGGTGACACAGCTAGGAAGTGTCTGAGGCCAGATTCGAATGCAGGAAGATGAGTCTTCCTGACTCCAGGCCCAGGGCTCTATGCACTACGGCGCCACCTAGCTGCCCAAAGTTAAATTTTGACCATTTAACAGGCCACTACCAATCTGGTTATCCCCCTTAGCACAAACAAGCCAACACCCATACTTCCCTCACACCCCACTTTCCCACCCCCATAATGGAGGGGTTTCATTAGCCAAACTGCTCTGAACAAAAAGGCTGAAAAACCAGCTGGCAACAGAACAATCTGGGTAGCAGCAGGAAAGTCAGGGGGCCCAATGGGGACCCAACACCCCAAATCCTGTGGCTACTTTGTAAAGACTTCAAAGAATGTAGGATGAAGCCTAGAAAGGAACCTTGGAGATCTATCACCTAGAACCGCTCTCTCTTATTATAGTCTGGAAAATGAAGGCCTAGAGAGTGGTCTCATGGGTAATAAGAGTCAGGGTCCAGAAGCGAACCTCTCACTTCCTGTCAACCCTTCTGCTATACTTCAGATACAACTTCAGCTCAATCCAGATGCTACCTGGGGCAGAGCCCCCCAGATTCCCTTCTCAAAATAGGAATCAGGGCTGGGCAAGGCATTGGCTAATGTGACAAATGCAGCCCCCAAAACAAAATGCAATGAGCTGCCATTGGCATGTCTAATATATCAGTCACCCTTTGTTGCTTGTGACTGATTAGGACCTCTCTGCTAAATCAGCCATAGATTTTAAGTGAAAGAATATGATAAAAACTAGGGTATGTCTGCAAGGGCTTTATGTCAGGGTAAAATTTCAAGGGCACCAACAGCACCTTCCCAAGATATGTTTCCTCTCCTACGTAGCCTGACTCCTGGTCAAAACCTCACCTTGAAAAATGCTTTCTCAATCCAAGAGTCCAGCTTCTGGGATAAGAAATCACTATTTAGCAAAAACTGCTGGGAAAACTGGAAAAAT
>NW_020954623.1:35104-35692 GCF_900497805.2 Vombatus ursinus | reverse complement strand
GCCAAACAAGACATAGAGAACATTATGAAATGCCAAATGGACAATTTTGATTACATTAAATTGAAAAGATTTTGCACAAATAAGGCCAAAGTATTCGAGATTAGAAGGGAAACAGAAAACTGGGAAAGAATTTTTATAACCAGTGTCTCTAATAAAGGCCTCATTTCTAAAATATATAGAGAACTGAGTTAAATTTATGAGAATACAAGTCATTCCCCAATTGACAAATGGTCAAAAGATATGAACAGGCAGTTTTCAGATGAAGAAACTAAAGCTACCTATAGTCATATGAAAAAATGCTCTAAATCACTATTGATTAGAGAAATGCAAATCAAAACAACTCTGAGGTACCACATCACACCTATCAGATTGGCTAAGATGACCAAATAAGACAATAATGAATGTTGGAGAAGATGTGGGAAAATTGGAACACTAGTACATTGTTGGTGGAGTTATGAAATGATCCAACCACTTTGGAGAGCAATTTGGAACTTTGCCCAAATGTGCATACTCTTTGACCCAGCAATACTACTTCTAGGACTATATCCCAAAGAGATCATAAAAATGGAAAAAAGACCCACATGTACA
>NW_020954623.1:34599-35001 GCF_900497805.2 Vombatus ursinus | reverse complement strand
CAGAGCCAGGAGAACGTCATACACAGTAATAGCCACATTGTGAGATGACTAACTTTGATAGACTTAGTTCTTCTCAGCAGTGCAAGAATATAAGACATCTCCAAAAGATTCATGATGGAAATGCTATCCACATCCAGAGAAAGAACCGTGGAGTCTGGATGCAGATGGAAGCAGGCTGTCTGCTCTGCTTTTCCTTTGTTCTTTTGTTTTATTGCTTCATTCTTATGGTTCCTCCCATTAGTTCTAATTGTTCTTTACATCATGACTAATGGGAAAATATGCTTAACATGAATGTATATGTAGAGCCTATATCGGATTATATACCATCATGGATAGAGCACTGGTCCTGGAGCCAAGAGGACCTGAGTTCAAATCCACCCTCAAACACTTAACACTTCCTAG
>NW_020954623.1:34424-34528 GCF_900497805.2 Vombatus ursinus | reverse complement strand
TTGTGTGACCCTGGGCAAGTCACTTAACCCTAACTGCCTCATCAAAAAAAAATTATTTACCATCTTGGGGAGGGTCAGGAAGAAATGGGAAGAGAAGAAAATTT
>NW_020954623.1:33066-34364 GCF_900497805.2 Vombatus ursinus | reverse complement strand
CTGTGTGACCCTGTGCAAGTCACTTAACCCTAACTGCCTCATCAAAAAAAAAATTATTTACCATCTTGGGGAGGGTCAGGAAGAAATGGGAAGAGAAGAAAATTTAAAACTCAAAATCTTATGGAAGTGAATATTGAAAACTAAAAATAAATTAATTAATTGTCAAAAAAAGAATGCTTTCTCCTCCTTTCAACAACCTAGAAATCTCTAGCTTTCTATGGCATATGCCCTATCCTAATGACAGCACCCACAGTGTGTCATTCTCCCCCACCCCAACCCTTCCAACAGTGGCCAGTCGGGAGATGGAATAGAAACATTAGAGTGTCCCAGAACAAGTTTTGTGCCCCCTCCCCAGACTATCCACCAGATGAACCTGACATTGCTGCTGCACACACACACACACACACACACACACACACTCACACACTTTGACCCAGGTGCAAAAATTGCTAGTTATGCCTTGATGAGAGAGATAGAAGCAAGTGTACAAAGATGCCTTTAGTCTACTGGGTTGTAATAGCTCAGGACAGATTTAGTTCTGTTCAGAAAGGTTTTATGAATCACTCATGTTGGGTAAGACACCCAAAAGATGACATGGGAAACATCAGTCAGTATTAAAAAGAATCACAGGATGGTCAGTCCCAAAGGGAGCCAAGTGGGCCTCGGAGGTACTGACCTTTCCTGGGAGTCCACAGGTTAACTGTAGGTCCACACTCGAGGAAAACACCATGCCCTCATACAAATAAGTTCAACTCTTCCCACGTGAGGCTCATCATTGGGCAATTAAAAATATCAGTGCTTACCCAAGTCAAGTGTGGCTAAGGTCTAAAATACTAAGCCACTAGGGAAAATGCCATATGCTTGATTAATGCCAATTAACAAACTGCTACTTTTCATAGATGCATTGAATGTCAGAGCTGAAAGTGACCTTGGAAATCACTTAGCCTGAGCCTGTCATTTAACAGATAAGGAAACCGAGGCAGGGAGACAGGAAAGCACTACCCTAAGGGGCACGTTTAAAATGTACAAACAACTTAGAAAGGAAAGTCCGAGTACACAGTCCTATCAGTGGTCTCCTTAAAGACTCAGTTAAAATGGTGGGTTTGCAGTTCTACAGGTCAAAAGGCTCTTAGCAATAGTCCATCACATTCCAGACTTCAGAGCCTCCTGAGAAAGAATGCTTTGAGACCAATTCCCCAGGGGCTGAACAGGAGAGTTTGGCAGCAAACCTGACCTCGGGTAATGATCTAGAGAGGCTTCATTTCTCTACTCATCCAATATTCATTCACTCAATTTGG
>NW_020954623.1:24214-33026 GCF_900497805.2 Vombatus ursinus | reverse complement strand
GGGATGTGGAGGTTAGTCTGTTGGTACAAAGTACAGCTGCATCCACTCCCATGATGTGCCCTGGCTGGCTGAGTGACAGCCTCCAGACACAAAGTCCCAATGCCAGAAAGAGAACAGGGATCCTCTTCCTCCCAGAAAATGGCCAGGAAAGAATGAGTAATGGAGAAGCAAAGAGATCTCAGGGCCAGAGACCTCGAGCTGTCAGGGACCTCAGACCTCAGTCATCTAATCCACCCTGCACCACCCTCCATTTTACTGAGGAAAATGAGGCACAAAGAGATCATGCAGGGAGTAGAAAAATCAAGATGCAACTCCAAGGCCCAAAATTAGTGCTTTTGCCACTATCTTTTTATTGTTTCCACATTACACAGATGGTATAGTAGATAGAGTGCTGGGCTGGTAGCTAAGAAACCTGGGTTCAAATCCCACCTCAGACACTAGCTTTGTGACCCTGGGCAAATCACTTCGTGTCTCAGTTTCCTTGTGGAAAAAGTCAGACAGTTAGCCTTTACCTGCGAGGGTTGTTGGGAGATCTACAAGATCAAATAGAGAAAGCATTTGCAAATCTTATTAAAACACCATGTCAATGAGAGAGTTCTTATTGCCCACACCTGTTTTCATGCCCATTTCCTCAATGACCCGCTTCATGCCTCTCCCTCTCAGGAAGGACTGGAAATGCTCCTTTTGGAAGCAGAGCCGCAGAATTCTGCTGCTTTCCATCGTCGGTGTGATCAGAGGTAACTCAGAACGGTGGAAAGAACCCGTAGTCAGAGGGTCTGGGTCCGATTCCTGGTGCCGACACTAGGGAAGTCCCCTGCTCTCAGGTTCCTCATCAGTGAAATGAGTGGGGTGGATGAGATGTCCTCCAAAGTCCCTTCCGGTCCTAGATCTAAAGTCCAAACCTGTGGAATCATCTGAATTTCCAGGAAAACACATTTCAGAATGAAATATTCTACCAAAATCACCAGCAAAGGAGATAAGAACATGCTCCTGACAGCTGAGGTTCTTGGCTGCTTCTGACTCTTAGTCAAAACCAAACTCAGACATTTGGACTTGTCAGTGACCTTGTTTTTCCTTCACTGACTATCTCACAGCCCTTTGATTTCCATCCAAACCCAGTCGTCCTTCGTGGTCATTTTACAAAACAGTCCTGCCTTTCCCAGCACAGCTGTCCAGCTTTGAGAACCCACTGTCCATGGGGTGTTTCAGCAGGTCCATTCCTGGATGGGTCACCTCAGAGAGAAGTCTCCCACCCTGCAGCAGCAGCAGCAGCAGCAGCATCTGGGAGTGAGCCATGGTGGGAGTTCCATGTTCCCCCAACTTTTATTTTGTTAGCAAATAAAGGTGCTAATCGAATGTCGCTTGTAATAAAGGTCTTCATAACACCAAGAGAGAAAATTAAGGAAACAATTATGAATGCCATTTTCCACAGTAGCCAGTGATGTACGGCTCCAATTTAAACCACTGCCCTCCCTCTGAAGAGGCGGTGTTTATAACTTACCCATCATTCTCATTTTGTAGAGGAAAAACCCTTCCCTGAGTTCGTGAAAGTTACAATCACATGTGTCCATGAAGACTGCCTCCTTTAGGAAAGTAAGCAGTGCTGGACCCCAGTCCAGTCCATCTGGGTTTCTGAGAACAGAGACCCAAAGCTCAGCTCCTCATCTGACACACCATCTCCAATCCAAGGCCTGTCTACAGTAATTTGGGAGACATCTGGAGACTTCTGGCAGAAATCAGCAATGTCAGGGAGCAATTGTGTAGCTTTCTGAAACTTACACACGTCAATCTGGGGGGAATGGAATGGTAAGGCAGTCGTGACCCTCCAGCCACCATTGAAACCATCCCCGAAAGCCGCCTCCCTCTGTCTTCCAGGGCTCCAAAGCATTTACAATCTGCTGTTTCCACCACTTTGCTTCCTGTAGGGATGGCAATGGATGTTAAGAAAATTCATTAGCTCTTCTGCTGAATGCAACAAGGATTTAATCAAAAATCAAGGTCCCGTGAGTATTTTGCTGAAGCATTGCTAGCAAACCTGTTGACAGCCCAAGTTGAGAAATACAAAGTCAGAATCGCCTCCCCAGGACCATTTGCCAAAGGATTCCATGCATGATTTGCTGATGAAAGATCCAAAGAAAACAGGTACTTCCTTAAGCTTGAGTGCTGGCCCAGGGTGGAAGGGGCTGCCCTGGGAGGACATGGGATCTCCCTCCCTTGGGGTCCCCACAGCCCTAGGCTTGGATGTGAGAGAGAGGATGAAGGCGTGGTCGGGCATGGGAAGGAACCCAGGCCTTGGAGGCTCCCTCCATCTCTGCGATTCCAACTTCACATGAATAGAAGGAGAATGTGTCCAAAAGTCTCTGTCATAGGATCCCACTGAAGCAACAGGGTATGAAATAAGCATCAGGGAAGATACAGTTTCACTTCCTGACAAAAATAATGGCCTGCCCGTAAGTTGGTCTGGAGTAGGAGTTTTACAGTTGACTCCTGCAAACAGTCAAGAAATGTTAATGGTTGTCAGGATCCCTAGCTTGTCTTCATAAACTGATGAAATGCCTCCGTTGGCTAAAATCTCCCTGGGTTACCACAGCCACAGGCACCATGTCGACAAACCCCATCCAATTTTCCCAGACATTTGTTTGCACAAAAATCTAGCAGAAATCATTTGCAATGCACTCAGTCAACCAGCATTTATTAAGCACCAACTCTATCCCAGGCACTGTGCTGGGTGCTGAGGATCCAGGGACAAAGTGAAACAGCCCCTATCCTCCTGCCACTTACACTCCTAACTCACCTCCATTGGTGAAAGCCTGATCTTTCTCAGAAGACAAGGCTCAACTCAGAGCTTCCTCCTCCATGAAGCCTTCCCAGTTCTCCTCCACTGGAAAGGAGCTCTCCCAGCTCCATTTATCCTCAAGCACCTTACCTGTATCTCTCCTTTAGTCACAATGGTCCTCAACCTAGGCTTCATTATAGGTGTGACCTGTCCCTAGCCTCAGTAGAACGTAAGCCTCTTAAGGATGGAAACTGCCATATTTCTCACTTTTTAATCCCATTACCCAGCACAGTGTCTGTCATACAGTAGGAATTCAATTTCAGTGAATATTGATGGGGAATTAAAATTGGGAACAGAAAGAAGTAAAAAGAATTTCTATTATTGTATCTGGCAGTGTTGGTGTGAGCTGGGCTAGGCATGGGAGGTGGGCTGTGTCAAAGGTAGGGGACAGGGTCCAAGGGGCTCATGCTAACACATAAGAAATCCCCCCTTGGTCACCTGAGCATTAGAAGCAAGAGCTTTTGTCAGATCAGACGTGCCAAGGAGGCTGTAATCCAGGCAGCTTCATTCCTACTACCTGCAGTATTTCTGGGCTTGGTTCATTTGCTTTTCAAAATGAAACTTGGCACTTTGCAGGAGAGGGTCAAACTGCTTTTGTTGGCTTGAGTTTTAAAGACTGCAGCATGTAAATGTTACCACATACAAACGTGAGTTGTGATTCCTACTCATAGAAAACATCAATGTTTATGAAACACTATCTTCTCCACAAGTCTGTAAGACCCCATTTTGTAGGTGAGGAAACTGAGACACAGAGAGAGGAAGCAGCAGGCCCAGGGTCACAAGGCCAGTAAGTGTCAGTTTTGGGATTCAGGTCTCTTAATGCTCAAGCTCACTCCCCTCCCAACATCACACTGCTCCATCTTATATAGTGGTGGAGGGTGTTCTGAGTTCTCATTTTTCCTGGTAGTGGAGGCATGTGTGTTCTGTGGCCCTTCACCTGTGCTCCAGCCACCCACCAGGTTCAGGTTTTACTCCCCCTTTCGGCCATATTCCTGAGGGCAGTCAGGTGGCCCTGATGGGAACAGGAAGGAGGATACCTCAGCATGAGCTGGAGGTTTTAAGTCAATTTTTAAATGTGAATTCCAGCTCTGCTGCTTGCTGCCTGGGTGGCTCTATTCAAATCCCCTCATCTCCTGGAGCCTCTCTCCCTCAGTTTCCCCATCTGTAAAATGAGAGGGTTGAACTCTATGGTCTCCCACATCCTTCCCAGCACAATAATCCTATGACAGCGTCCCTTCCAGTTTTAAAATGAGGAATGAGAAAGAATTTTTCTATTAATACTTCTGGCATATGTTTTTTTAGAAAAAAATTTGTGGAAGGAAATGATCATTTTGAGTCATATAAAACCAAAACAAAATGAATCACTAAAAGTCTAAAATTATTATTTTCAATAAACTCTCCAGTATTGGTTTTTCCATCAGTGAATTTTGACCACCAAGGATCTTGTTTCCCTGGGAGCTCCAGGTGCTTTCCATTCTGCTCACTGGCCTCCCTCCACTCCAGCCAGAGCCTAGAGGTAGGAGTTAGGACCTCCTTGGGGTGGAGACAGGCACAAATCCACACTCCCTGGAGCTTCAATCTTGCCCATGACTTGAGGGCTTACATACAGAGATGTGGGAGGAAGCACATGGGCAGAGATGAAGCCCAGAAGAAATGGTGTGGGAGTGGGGGGAGTTGAGGGTTGAGGTTGGGGAGCAAGAGAGAGTCTTTATTGTCTCACTGTCATTTTCCACAAGAGGAGAATGGATTCCTTCTGCCATCTTTAGGACACTCCTTCCCATGAACTTCCTCCAACAATGACTTAGCTTGGCACCTTTGACAAAGAGCCCATTTGTCTTTTCTTTTCTCACTGTCCCCTCCTTCTCTGTCCCACCCTTTTTCATAACTGAATAAACTTGCCAAACTTCTGGAACAAAATCAACTCACAAACTTTTCCCATTTTTATTTGTCCCAGTTGTAATCCACAAAGTGCTGCCATGTTTCTTTAACATCTGGGGCTCATCTCATCTCCGCTAATGACTCACTCGTCTGCAGAAGAGGCCTGCTGAGGGGCAGATGTGCCGTGTCACACAGGCCTAATGGGANNAAGGATCCAAATAAAAGGTATGTGTTAACGATTAAGAAGGGAGGGGGCACATGCTTCTTGGAGGTGGGGGGGCTGTCTGACATTCTGTCTTGAGAAAAAGTAGGCCTTCAAGAGCTGGGAGCTAGGGGGTCTCGCTTGGTAAATTCCATAAATTTTACTACTTTGGGGGTTGGGAATAGGAAGGACCCTCCATTATGGACTCTGGGATGAATTAAGATAGAAAGCTTGCCCACCACTGGCTGTTTCAAGAGGCATCACTTCATCCCATAGAGTTCATGGCTGACCTACACAAATGGTTTCCACTTGGGGGAGCTGAGAACTGGATGACTAACTCATATGTTTTCTGACTTCTTCAGACCTCAAGACCTAGGTTCAAATCCTACCTACCTATGTGACAGACCATAGCTTCCTGCTTTGGAAAATGAGGGGTTTGTACCAGGTGAGTTTTACAACTTTTTTCTGATTTTTAATCCTTAAATCCTCACCACCCTCAACCCAAAGTATCTTAATGTCTAAATGACATGTAATAACACAGAAACTCCTCTTTCCTTTCTCTGTCCCTCCCAGCTGCTCCAAGGACAAAGGGCAAAATGGAGAAGCATCAAAGTGTCTGGGGGCCACCAGCCCTGACACCGGTTCTCTGTTCTTTATCCCCTTCAGAATCAACCCTCCTTTTGAAAAAGACATTGGGTTTGGGATCTCTGAGAAAGGCCCGGATTAGAGTCCCAGCTCAATCACCTACTACTGACTGTGTAGCCTGGAGGCATTATTCTCCCCTCCAAGCCTCTGTTTCCTCATCTGCAAAATGGGTATAATGCTGTTCCCTCTCTCGTGTTGTAAGAATCAGATGAAATCATTTATGTGAAAGATTTAAACCCTAAAATGTTGGAAGACTGTAAAGTTTCTTTATTTCTCAATTAGACCAGTAATTTCATCCATATAGAGAGCTACTGAGAAGGCAGCTCCTCTCTCCATGCAGACCCTCTCCTCAGAAATAAAACAACCTTCAAGAGTTTCCTGGACTCCCTTAAGGTGCCAAGGGACCCATTCACAGTCATTCTGCCTATCTGTGTGAGAAGTGAAATGAAGCTGGGTCTTCCTGAAGGCCTCTGAAGCCGGCTCTCTGCCCTCTACACCTTGAGCTTCTAAGGTGCTACTGCCTAGTAACGGCTGCTGCTGGTTAGTATCCTTTCCCCTAACTCTCTCATGCTCCCTGTGCCCTCATATCTTCTTCCCCTGGCCTCTTGGTTTGACCTTTTTCCAGGACTTTCCTTCACACCAAGGTATAAATGCTGTTTGTTAAAGGCTAACAACCAACAATTTAAAAGTTAACCCACCCTAAGGAGAAGTATCTCCATTTTCATAGGGCCCAAAGTCTTCAGCTAAAAAGATGAAGCACAAATGATAGAATTTCAGTGGATGAAAGAAGGACCCTCGGGCTTTCCTGACACCCCTGAAATCAAGGCATGGTCAGGCTTCTAGACAACCTATGGGTTGTGGTTTCTGGGACATCAGAGAACAGAGGCGATGACAGAAGACTCAGTTTGGGGTTCAGAAAACTCTAAGTTCTCCAAATACTACTGGCTGTGAAATCTTGAGCAAATCATTTCAACCACTCTGAGCCTCAGTTTCCCCCTTTTAATAGGGCAATATTGTTTGTCTAACTCACAAGATTTATGTGAGCACATCAATCGGCAATTATTAAGCACCTCCTATGTGTCCTGCACTAACCAGGGATGCAAAGAAAGGCAGAAGACAGTCCCTTCTCTCCAGGAGCTCACGCTGGACAGCCCAAAAACTTCTGCGTACAAACAAGCTACAGACAGGATAAACTGGAAATCATTAAGAGAGAGAAGCAGGGTCCTTGGCAAGCCTTAATAAAGTTCTGGAGGAAAGTGAGCTGCCTTGTACTCACTGGGCCCAAGCCCAAGCCAAGCCAGGTCAGGGGGTGCAGAATGAAGCAAGGTGCCATCTGGGGAGTCGTTGCTGGGGCTCTGAACTGACCCCTGAGGGAATTTCCATGATATGGTGGGAGTTGGAAGGGATCTTAGAGAGCTGGTCCAACACCTTCCTCAGACAGCTCAGGACCTCAGACAGCTCAGGGAGAGCCCTTTGGGTCCAATGGCCTTCTTGCAGATGGAGAAACAAGGCGGAAGTGGATTTGCCCAGTTTGGGAAGATTTGAACCCCAGGTCCACAGACTCCCAGCCTAGCACCATTCTTCATGACATGTTGTTACCTACGGTCTGATTGTTATCCCAGGGATCTTGTGAAAATGATAGGGATGAAAGTGCTTTGAGATCTTTAGAGGAATACCCCCAGAGTGCTGGCATTCTTCTATTCTCAGGGAAATATTTGGTGACTGAGATTTGTGTATTCCTTAAAGTAAGGAGAAAAAAATAAGCTAAAAATCCTGTGAAAACAAAAATGAATCCTGTTTGCTATTTGCTGGGTCTGCGTTCCAATCTCCTGAATGGAGTCAGGGAAAGTTTCAGAGCCTTCTGTAGGATAAAGGAATGTTCTGAGGGGAGAAAGCCATATCAGCCTTCCCTTGGATACCTCCGGCAATGAGAAACTTATTATCTTTCAACCATATGACTTCTACACAACAGGAGAGGGAGCTTCAAGTTGAATTTTCTGTTCTTCAGAGCACCTGCCTTCAAGGTAGGATCTGGAAAACCCACTGGCCCTGGATGAGGGCCTAAAATTCCAACATTACTCACACCTTTGTCTTAAAAGCACTGAAGGCCTGATGAAAACCAAGACCTCCAGAGGTTCAGTGAGTTACCCAGGGTCACACAGGTGGTGAGTGACAGAATCCGGGTTTGAATACAAGTCCTCCAACCTCAATATTCAGCATACTTGTTTATGCTTCATTCATTTCCTTTTGTATTTTAGGATTGGTTTGGCTAATGGTTAGAAATTTTGTGGTGAAATTAGAAACTCCAGGTCCCAAAGTTGGGAGGTTTTATAACTATGAGTTTGATTTTAAAATATCAACATCTTATTTGAAATCAATCCAATTCAAAAAGCATTTGTTAAGCACTTACTATATACAAGACACTGTGCTAGGTACTGGGGACGGAAGAATAAAAATGGAATAAGATGTTGACCAGCAAAGTGTATGGAATAGAGTAGAAGCTTAATATTGATTGATTGATGGGTTTTTCATTGATGTCAAGTAAAGGTTGCAGAATTACCAGCTATTTAGCCTCAATTGACTGTTGTTATATCACCCCATGAGGTTGCCCCAATAGTTCTAACATCTTTGCTTGACATGGATCAGATGTCTTTGCAATTTGAATAAAAACCTGTTCTGATCAAAGTTGTGTTATGTCCTATAATAGAAGCAGAGGAGTGGAATCAGGGAATAACATCCCAATCTCAGCCCCTCACAGCAGGAAGGGAGCACAGAGGCCATTGAGGCCAACCCAGACTTGAACACAAAGTCTTTTGTAGCAACAGCCCCTCGTTCAATCAGTCAGTCAATCCACAAGCATCTATTAGACCCTATGGTGTGCCAGGCACTATGGGAGGTACTGGTGATACACAGATTGATGGGACTCGTTTCCTGCCCATCTCTCATCACCAAATGCCCCAAGAACCTGATTCCTGCCTGCTTCCTCTGTGTGCCTGACAACTCAATGCCAACACAGACTTGAGTCAGATATTTCTGATGGGCCATCTTATAGGTGACCAGGCCTGCCTCAAACTGAGCACAGAGAGCCCATAGGCTCCAGCAGCATGAGGCTATTTGTGAAGGTCGCTGTCCTTGAGAACGAATGACACCCAAAAACGCTCCATGTCATGGGTGATAGTGGGGAGATGACGACAGCCGTCTTCTTTCTGGTGGCTGTTCAGGATGCTGGGCAGGGGTACAAACCCAAGAAT
>NW_020954623.1:22862-24196 GCF_900497805.2 Vombatus ursinus | reverse complement strand
TTCATGGCTAGTCCTCTTCAGAAACTCACTCACACATGAGAATTTACTTCCTACTCACAGAATGATTTATTATTATGTGTGGCCATTTCTTCCAAGACTGTGCAGCCTGTCTCACAGAAGGGATCTCTCACAGCTGGCCTTTGGCTGATGAAGTGGCCACACAACTCTTCATAATAGCGAGCATTGCTGTCATTAACATTATTTCTTAAAAGATTTGAGTTCTTGACATTCTTTACTCCATTGAAGGGACTGTCTTTTGCCTTTCTTTGTATCCCAGGCTCTTAGCACGGTACCTGACACATAGCAGGCACTTAATAACTCTTCATTGATTAATTGAAGAATTCCTCAATTTGGACTCCTTTGGCAAGAATGGTTAGATCTGACTGAAAATCCTCTCCTGGATGGGTTCCCCAGTTAAGCAAAGATCTATAGGTCTCAAGCTGCCATGAAGGAAGTGAAAAACTGTATTTGTCATTGTTAAAAAAAAAAAAAGGATTCCTTTCCCTCTTCCCAATCTTGCCAGTTCTCATGGGCCCATCACTCTCTCAGGTAAAAGTGGGAGCCATCTTGGCACACCCAGCCACAGCCCTGGTACCTTTGTGTATATGGAGACATAAGCAACATATTTCTGCAACATAAAGACTTTAATCTGAAAGTTCAACTATGCATTAGAAACTGGAAGTATAATTAATTAATTAATTTTTTTAAAAAAAAGAAAATGGAAGTCTAAATTGACCAATAGTACCTATATCCCTTTGACCCAGAAAGTCATAAATGTAAGTTATATTAAATATGCGTTTTAGTAACAAGGCCTGTGATTTTAAAGTGCTTAGACCTGGAAGAAAAAAAAAACAATATTGAATATACGGCATGTTCAAAGGAACAAAAAATAGGAATTTCCTGTCAAATAAAAGGTGCATTTTATTACTACATACCAACCCAATTATGTTGTTGTTGTTTTCCCTATAAAATCTATGAGTCTGACCATTGCGTGCACACAGATGAGATCTTAGCCAAACAGTATAAACATTCCTTAGATTATAAGCTCCTCGAAGGCAGGGACTGTCTTTTGCCTCTTTTTGTGTCCCCAGTGCTTAGAACAGCGCTTTGCCTGGAGTCACACAGCTAGAAAGTGTCTGAGTCTGGATTTGAGCTCAGGTCTTCCTGACTCCAAGGCCGCAGCTCTTATCTACAAAACCGCCTAGCTGTCTTCAGTGTTTAACACACACTTATTGATTTATTATTAATTATTGATTGAACATCCTAGGACCAAGCCATACTTAACATTGGAGTGGTTTTTAATCAGACACCTGGATTAAAAGAGAAAAAAAAAA
>NW_020954623.1:20976-22852 GCF_900497805.2 Vombatus ursinus | reverse complement strand
CCCAGGCTCCTTCCATCCCTATTCTTCCCCTTCTGAAGATCGTTTGCCAGGCTTGCCTCCTCCGTTTGCCCTCAGGACCGAGGGCTGTCTTCTGAACTGACAGCTCTGACTTTTGGAGGCTGCTGATTTTGCCAGAGCCTGACAACCACTCTCCGGGAGACCCAGCAAACCTTCTCACACGCGGGAGGAGGCTTCCCCAGCAAAAGCCTTTCCGACGTAGCGACTGGGGGGCCGAACCAACAAATCTCTTATAATTTCATTTAATTTGACCATAACTTTTCCCTGGCAAGAGTGATTAGAATTCTGACTCTTACCAGAGTGCACGCAGACTTTTTTTTTAGTGGCGTTTTATAAACGTACAGACATTCAGAAAGAGCTTTTCATTAGCAACTTAAAATGGGAAGTTATAGACACAGACAAGCTCAGGTTTAGTGTGTCTGGGAGAAACTGTGTGGTTACCTCTGAGGGAGGAGTGTGCCGAGCCCCTGTAGAAAGGATGCTGAACTCAGAGTCAGGGCGCCCGAGACCACTGACTAACTGTATGATCAGGCCTCAGTTTCCCTAGCTGTAAAAAATGGGGATAGAGGGGTTGGACTGAGCCGCTGCCATTCCTTCTAGCTCTAAATTCCAGATCAAACACTTAGCACAGTGCCAGACAAATAATAGGCGCTTAATAAATTCTGGTGCTTAGCACATAGTAGGTGCTTAATAGACTGGGAATGCAAAGATTTTTTTAATGTTAATATCCTCTGCCCTTGGGATGCTTACAACCAACTACACAAAGAATTATGATACAAGGTAAAACAAGCTAAGAACCAAGAGAGATCAAACAAAGTGCTCTAGGAAATCTGAGGGGGCCAGCTGAAACCATTCATGCATTCATTCAACATGTATTTTAGTTGTCTTGGTTTCAATTATCTGGATAGCTGAATTCTTCATTTCACTAGGCATGATGATCCATCAAAATCCTTGGATCATTTTATAAATTAAGAAAATAATAATAATTAAGAAAATTGTCATTTACAAAACAATTCTGAAACAATTAAGAAAATTGTGTATTAAGAAAGTAATGAGAATTAATTTTTCTGTCAAAGGAATGTCAAAATTAAGCAAACTTCTAAGTCTCCTATCAATCACTGAGCAGCCAGATGTCATGGAGGATCAGAATGTTGGGCCTGGAATCAGGAAGATTTGAGTTTGATCTCGCCACAGACACTGGCTGTGTGACCCTGAGCAAGTCACTTAACTTCTGTTTGCCTCAGTTTCCCAAACTGTCCCACTGTACTTCATTGACACCATGCTCCTAGGTGAGGAACCTTCTCCCCCATTAACCATACTTTTCAGCCCCCTTTTATGCAATGTCTCCCCAAATAGAATGTAAGGACCTTGAGGGAAGCAATTATCTTTCTTTTTGCTTGTTTCTCTAGGAAATGTACTAATTACCATAATGAACACTGTTACTTGTACTACTAGTAATGTTCTCTTAATAGCTGTGTAGCCCTGGGCAGGTCACTTTAGCCTTTGTTTGCCTCAATTTCCTCAACTGTAAAATGGGAATAATAGCACCTATCTCCCAAAGTTATTGTGAAGATCAAAAGAGATAATATTTGTAAAGAGCATGGCACATTTTTCAGTCATGTCCAACTCTTCATGACCTCATTTTGGGTTTTCTTGGCAGAGGTACTAGAGTGGTTTGCCATTTCCTTCTCCAGCTCATTTTACAGAGGAGAAAACTGAGACAAAACAGTGACTTGCCCAGGATCACACAGCCAGTATGTGTCTGAGGCTGGATTTGAACTTAGGAAAATGAGTCTTCCTGCCTCCAGGCCTGACACTCTACCCACTGCAGCACCACCAAGCTGGCATGTAGTAGACA
>NW_020954623.1:20853-20917 GCF_900497805.2 Vombatus ursinus | reverse complement strand
CTTAATAAATTCTTATTCCATTCCTCACCCCTGCCCCCTTCCCTTTATAATCTTGCCATTGCTA
>NW_020954623.1:11595-20818 GCF_900497805.2 Vombatus ursinus | reverse complement strand
TTGAATTAGATTCAGAAAAATCCAGGTTCTGCTCTTTGCTATGGCAGCTAAAAATTAAAAAAAAAATTTGCAAGAAAAAAACATAACAGGGAAGGAAGTTTGTTCATCAGATGAACTTCTATTGTTATAAAAAAAATCTTTGCTAGGCTCAGTGTCATCATTTAGAAATATATAGAAAGCCTCGGTATTTTTCTCAAACCTTTTATCTCAAGGAGTGCAGGGAAAGACAATCTGGGGAGGCCCAACTCAACAGGAGTTACCAGGACCTGCATAAACAGTGACCTGAGGTCAAAGCCAGAAAGATGTTCCCAGGAGGACAGAAGAGTTAAAACTGCCCCCAGCGCAAAGGCCTGAAAGACCTAAGCCCTCTTAGAGGACGAGGCCCCCTAGAAGCTATGGTTCAGCAGAGAAGCAGGAGACAGCGTCCCATAGAGTCTGGGTAGAATAACAAAAAGAACCCCTGTTCTGGAGCTAGAGGGCCCAGGTTCAAATACTGCCTCTGATCCTTCCTCCTTGTATGATCACAGGTTTCATACTACCTGTCAATCAACTGTCAGTCCTCATCTGTCAATAGGGTAATTACACATACTATCTACTTCACAGGATTGTTGAAGTGGGGGAAGTATTTTGTAAGTTTAAGTGCCATGGAAATGAGACAATGTTTCATGGTTATTTTGGCCTTCATGAATGAAGCATCTCATGTACAAAAAAAAAAAAAGTAGCCTCTTATCATCTGCTCCCAAGTACAACCTTGTCGTCCTCTCTCCTGCCAGGTCAACACAGGGAGATGAGGTGGCATCTGAGAGGAAAGTAAGACCTTCCTCCAAGCTGAGATGCCATGGTGTGAACCCTGCCCCACTGTCACTAACGCTGAGGAGGAAGGCATGGAACGCTCCTAGCACTGGCTATCCCAAGGGCCATCTGGACAGAGCCAAGGACAGAGTCAGAGGACAAATGAGGCTGCTGCCTGCTCTAACCACTTTACTGCAGAGATTTTTGTCACCTGTCCTCCCCACCCCCTTCCTGGAAACCTTGCATCTAGGTTTTGTAAGAGTGGAGGAAATTATCAAGAAGTGGGAGCACCCTCACATTCTGCAGCACCATGAGACTTACAAAAAAACTTTATGATAACAACATTGTAAGGTTGATAGAGCAAATATTACTGCCATTCCCATTTTATAGATAAAATACTGAGATTCAGAGACATAAAGGGACTTGCCCTAAAGACACAAATAATATATGGTGGCTAAATGATGGCTGCCTTCAGCTAACTTGCCACAGAAGACAGTGCCAGCTGGGTACTTGTCTAGCCATTCTGCAAAGAGATTTAGAGTGATGCAAACATCACTAGCATATGCATGCTCTCTGACTAACCCACAGATTCCACTGCTGGGCACATACTCTAAAGAAGTTATTGATAAAAAGAAAAGTATCCTATACCCACTGTGAGTGGTGGCAAAGAACTGGAAACTAAGTAAATACCCATCAGTTGTGAAATGGCTAAACAAATTGTGGCCCATTCATGCAATGGAATATTACTGAGCCATATGAAAAGACGAGTATGTAGAACTCAGAAAAGCATAAGAAGATGTAAATGAATGGTTGCAAAGTACAGTCAATAGAGCCAGGAGAACATCAAGAGAAGGATGAACAATGAAGGAAGAGGAACAAGCAATAATGACATAGTAGGAGAAGTCCTACCTCTGGAGTCAAAGGCCATTCACTCAGTCTGCCTTTTCTACTCACCGTCCATGTGACGTTGGGCAAGTCACTAAATCAACTTGAACCTTGTTTTCCTCGGTAAAATATACTTTCTAGCTCTTGGTCAGTGAACCTTTGAAACCGAACACTGGGTAACCAGAATGATCAAGTGTGACCCTGGAGAAGAGATAAGAAACTGGGCATCTCTGCCTTACTAGAGGAGGCGAGGAATGATGGGCATGGAATGTTGCATGGCGTGTCAGATACAGACAAAGAGGTGAGGGGCTTTACTGATGGGCTTGTTTTCTTTTTACAATCTTTGTTATGAGGGAAAGTTTGCTGGGTAGGGTAGGCGAGGATATGTATACATACATATATACACATACATATCAATATTCAAAAACTAGTGTGATATAAAATCAAAGTATCAGTAAAACTTTAAACAAATAACAGAACTTTTTCCCTGAAGTCATATCTCAGAGGCCTCAAATCAATCCAGTGGCAAAATTTCTTAAATGCACAATCTGTCCTTATTGCTGACCCAGAAACTAAGTTGGCCAGGATGGGGTGGGGCCATGAACAATGAGCAGAAGCACCTTCTAAAGTTCCCTGACTCCTCTCCTTCGTGGTACAGTAAAGGATGATGACAGCTCACGTTCACAGAGCATGGTAAGATTGCCTACAAACTACTTGCGTCTTCGCAGCCCTGTGAGGTGAGAGTACAAGTATAATATCCCCTGTTTTACAGATGAGGAAACTGAGGCTCAGGAAGATGAAGGGGCTTGCCTAAGGTCACACAGTTAGCAAAAAGCCAAGTCAAGGCATGAACTCACATCTTCCAGCTTCAAACATCCAAACTTGGAGTTCACTATCAAGTGACCAATGAACTGGAAACTGATATAAACTATAAAATCCTTTTGCTCCATGCAATTCTTAGATGTAACATGTTGGGAAGAGGATTTACAAGAGAACAAGGACAAGGGTCATGCAGGAAAAGGAGGATTCACATTGGGGAGATCACAGATGGATCCAAGGATTAGGTTCCTGTATTTGTCAACAGAAAAAGAATTAATCCCAATTCATCCTTACTCCAACATTTGTGTCCAGTAGAACTTGGGGGCAGACCAGGGCCCTAAAATTCAATGCCCCCACCCTCATGTGGAAGGAAATGTGCAAAAAAAGTAATATCACAATCTATAATTGTAAAAGAAAGAGAAAAAGAGGAAAGATAAACAACCACAACATCAGGACCAGAGGAAATATTGGTCTCTGGATCCTAAAGCCTGTCCTAGAGAAAAATGGAACTCAGTGTAAATCTAAAAGGTATTTCCATTTTTGGATTTATAAACAAGAAAGTTTTTGTATCATACTTCCCCACCCCCTGCCGCCCCAGCCACCTCACGGCTCACATCCTCCTGGTCCAAGCCCCAAAGGGCTCAGCTAAAAATAACCCAAAGCACCAAAGATTCCCCAAAGGGACTATTCCTTCCTGATTAATCGTGGACTTTGCAGTAAAGCAATAATGTCCAATCCCTGCAAGTTGTATATTGGCTTAAAAAAAAACACACAAATTAACATTCTCCATGTTGTAGTGTATTTTTATTTATTTTGTCAAACATTTGCCAATGACTTTTTAATCTGGTTGGCCCCAAGAGTTTTGCTTCTGAGAGTTTGATACCTCTGCAAAGAATACTAAAAAGATTCAGCCTTCCCTTCATGGACTGGTGGGACCATACGTCTAGAGGGGGTACAATGCTATCCTTCCCAAAACAAACTTTCCTTTAAAGGATTGGCAGACCTTTCAAGGTGGGGTAACTCCGTTGTCAATATGTCCACTTAGACCTGGAGTCCTTAAGTTTTTTGGTTCCTAGACACCTTCAGTAAAGTCCATGGTAAAGTCCATAGACTTCCCATACTAACGTTTCTTAAATTCATAAAACAAAATACATAGGATGACAAAGGAAGAATGAAAATAAAGATGTATTTTTTAATCAATCAAGCTCATAGACCCCCTGAAATCTATTCCTGAATTCCTTGAGGGGCAGAACTCCAAGTGAAAAAATCCTACCTTAGAAAGAACAAACAAGATTGCTAAAAGTCTCTGATTATGTGGCCATCTTTAGAAGACTCTACCACCATTCCAGGACCCTGGTTAGAGCTGAAGGAGACTTGAAGGATATTTAGTGACCCTGAACAGCCACAAATTGGGTGAGCAAGTCTCTCTAAAGGGACCAGATCCATCAATCCTGTCATCGGACCAAAGTGAGCCTTCCTATAGTAACAACAGAATTGAAGAATCACAGAATTACAAGGATGGGGGCAGCTAGATGGTGCAGTGGAAAGAGTAGCGGCCCTGGAGTCAGGAGGACCTGAGTTCAAAGCTGGCCTCAGACACATAACACTTGACTAGCTGTGTGACTCTGGGCAAGTCACTTAACCCCAATTGCCTCACAAAAAAAAAAAAAAAAAGAATTACAAGGATAGGAGAATCTGTTTAGTCCAACCCATATTCAATTAGGAACCTCCTTGACAAAGTCCCCAACAAGTATTCCATGACTCTTCGAGGCAGAAATAGAGAATAGATGAAAAATATCAGGGGCTTCAAAGAATCATTTCAAATTTAACTCTTAGCAAATCATGCAAAAATTAAAACCTCTCCTACACTCTGTTGAGTCACACAATCATGGAGTTGAGGTAAACAATTAGTATATTTCTCTGATCCATTTCCATTCAACCTTGGGGAAAACAGTCTCTCTACCCAGATGGGTGTTACTTGGAATAGCACTTTTATGGGAATTTAAGCTGGTCTATTAATGCAAGAAAAACCCCACTGTCTTTAGCACATCCATTTGGGATGTCTACAGGGAGTAGTCAATTAAAATTAATTGACGCCACACTTAAAGATATCGAATTACTGCATCCAAGGTTAAAAACAACAACCTGAGTCTCTTAATGAAAAAGTTTCCATTCCCTGAAAAGCAATGCTCTCTCCTCAGAAAGGTCTCCAGCCAAAAAAGGTTTTGTTTTGTTTGTACTTTTCCCCTGCTCCTGACTCCTCTCCTGCACTTCCATCAGAAAGATTCCAACAGGTTTCTCCAACATCCGTGGTCTCATGGAGGTGTGAAGGTGACCCTGGGTTCTCAGAGAGCACCCTAATGGAAAGAAAACTGAATTCAATTGTAGACCTAGTGAGAGCCTGGACATCTTCTGACATATGACCACCTCACAAAGCAGAGAGAAGCTCATGATCAGGCTAGTCATGGGGCCATGCATTACTGAGCACTTAACAAGGAGTGTGCAAGGCAGGTACTATGCCAGTTACCAATTCCTAGTGGCTTAAGAGTAACATAGGATCCTGAGCTAGAAAAAACTTAAAAGATCATCTAGTCCATCAGCCCTTAAACTTGACTTCTAAAAATTCTAACTGCATTTCAGTATAATTGGTTTCCTTTCATTTTATGCTTCAGAAAACATGATTCTGAGAAGAGGTCCATAGGCTCTGCCAGATTGAGAACTTCTGATCTTGTCCCATCCTCAACTCCTCTCTTCCACCATTTTTACAGATGAGGAAACTGAGGCCTACACAGGTTGTTACTTGGCAAAAGTCACACCCATGATACAAAGCAGACTAGAAATTTGAACCCAAGGCTTCAGACTCCAAATCATTCCTTGCACCACAGTAGCAGAAACTGTGCTAATTTTGAAGTCAGAGGATATGAGTTCAAATCTTCTCTCTGTCCTCTGTGACCTTGGGCAAGTGGTTTAAGCCCCTCTGAGCTCCATTTTCTCATATGTCAAAACCATGACCCTTCTTGGCTCATGCTTCTCATTCTTATCCTGTTCCTTATGGTATCTGGTCATTCTGTGCTCCTTTCCCTAAGCTCGTGTGGAGAACTGCCCACTTGTTTTTAAATCTGCCAGATTGTGAATCCAGCTGGTAAATAAGGTAATTTTGGACATTCCTTCTAGCTTACATTCTAAGTTATGAAATCAAAAGACTTGGAGTTAGAAGCACTCCCAAACATCCTTCAAGACCCCCCTCTACCCCTCCACCCTGACCCACGAGAAGATGGCAACCAGTATTCTATTGGATAAATAGGCCAAGTCACACCAAGAAGAGGTCAATTTATTTTGAAAGTTCATGTTTTTCCCAATCCAGTCCTGAAATTAGGTGAAAGACTTGTTAGAATGCCTCTGACCAAGATTTCTCTTTCTGAACGCATAAACCTCTCCACTTGGGGTGAAGGAAGACCACAAACACAAAAGTGTGTACCCCATTTTAAAACCTATGTAGTGCTGCTGGAAAAAGTGATTTCTATACCAAGAATGACAGAAATTAACCCAGAATCAAGGAAGCTCACTTGACCTCGGAGGGCCGACAGACTTTCTTTCATGGTTCCACAACCCCTCCAGGAAGGTCAAAGAGTGAAAGTGATTAGCGTCAGGGTGCCCCAGGAGTATAGGCTCCTTTAATGAGGAACAGGGGAGGAAGCAGGCAAACTAGAGGATGAAGCTGGAGGATCCCCAAGGCCGAGATCAGGACTTCGGGACTAGCTCTCACCTCATCAAAGACAGGTTCAAGAGCCTCCTTTGCACAACCAAATCTCAACTTTTCAAAGAGTTTCAGACTAAACCACATTCTTCAGGGTCACTCTCTGAAACTCCTTCCCTCAGGGAGTCCTTTGATTACCCCCAACCCTCTCACAAACAGCCCATGGGGCTTCAGCCCAGCCAAGGCTAGAGGCCCAAATCATTAAGTGAGTTATGTGAATAGCCCTTGCACGTGGGTGTATGTGGTGTCACTACTGGGCAGATAGGAAGTACTCACCTGGCTTGCTGACCGACTGACTGACTGCTACCTCGTTAGATGGTAAGCTCCAGGAAGGCAGGCATGAAATCTTCATAAACGCTATGACACCTGACAGAATTTCAACCACCCTGAAGACACTCCATAAACATTGGATGTATTTCCTCTGAGATTCAGAAAAGTCACGTGACAGAGTACACTAAGAATCGTCCTTGGGGCTAAGAAGGCCTGGGTTCAAGTCCCAACACATACTGGCTGTACAACCCTGGCAAAGCTTTTCCTCTCTCAGAGGCCCAGGCAGTTCCTGAAAAGAATAGCAGGGGAGATATGTACAGGCAGGGGGCTTTTCCTTGTCAGGATTTTCCTATACCAACGAAAATATAAATCCCTCAGAAACTTAATTAGTCATTCTCTTTCAATTTCTAAGCAAATAAACCAATCTTAATTTTCTGTGACGTAATTTGGGATTTCTTTTTAAAATGTTTATTTATGATAATGCTACCTCCACTAATTATAGCTAGCCAGTGATTCCCAGGTCTCTTTATCCAGCCCTGTAATCATTTATCATCGACTGCATTGTGGACGTCCAACTGGATATCCTTTGGGCATCCCAAGCCCAACCTTCCAAACCTGGTTTTCTCTTCACCCAAACCTTGCCTTCTCCCAGACTTTTCATTTACTGTCCAAGGCACGACCAGCCCCCCAGTCGCAAATTCTCTCAATCTTGGTGGTGTTCTGGACTCTTCGCTTTCACTCACCCCCCAGTGCCAAATCCCATCACTTCTCCCTCACCACCTCTCTGGTGTTCACCTGCTCTCCCAGGGCACGTATGATTCTGGTGTAGACCTGCATCATATCATGCTGGGTCTGCTGCCTTGACCTTGTGACTCCTGTCAAGTTTACCTTGCCCTCAGCTGCCACGATGGTTCTTCTAAAGTGGTTCTCTACCACCTCCGGGTTTAAATACAACTTCTTCTGTTCGGCATTTAAAGCTCTTCACAGTCTGGTCCCTTTCTCCATTTCTAGACTTCCTATGCGGTCCCCTTCTCCCACGCTCCACCGCACAGCTCCAGAAGCCCACCTACATGCTATCACACGTAGAGGAGTGTGATACTCCTCGACACAGGATCTACCACCCACCCGGGGCACTCTCCCTCCTCATCACTCCCTCTTGGCTTCCGTGGCCTCCTCCAAGACTCAGTGCTAATCCCACCCTATGCAGGAGGCCTTTCCCGGGGCCTTTCCAGATTGCCTTCCATTTATACTTCATGTATCTTGTACAAACCTAAGACTCCCCATCCGCCCACCTAGCCCACTCCCCTAAACGCACACACTCAGTTGCCAGACTAGGAGTAGGTAAGTCACACATAGGAAGTCCAGGACACACAATGGTATATGAGTAGGGTGATAGGTGCCAATAAAAGGGTTCTCTGAGCCTGAGGGTGAAGGATGAAGAATCTCTCTGGATCTGGGGCTCAGGGAAGGCATTTGCATTGGGTTTTAAGGGACTAGCAGGTGTGCCCCAGGCCAGAGGAAAAGTGAGGAGGACACTGCAGCCCAGCGGGTTGTGGGAGGCCCCTCAATTCCACTGGAGTTGGGCTCAAAATTGAACAGGAGAATAGGTTGGAATACCTGTGAAAAGTTAAAGGGTTATTTTAATAACTCTATGATTCTCCCTAAAACAAAAGTCCATCTTCTTAATGTCACCATTTGTCTCATGGAGATGGATGGTTTTGATTCATAGGACAGACTTCAAAGAATTGAAGATGAAAGTCAACAAAGGGCTATGGAGAGGTGCCTGGAGGGTGTAAGCAGATTGTGATGCAATGCACACCTGCCTAGATACCTGTCCTAAGAGGAAATGAGGCTAGTCTGGCACGATACATTCTCGATAAATCCATTCTGGCTCTTGGTCAACTCCAAAAGTCACAGAGAATCAGTGGCTAAGCCTGGGATTGAACCCAGGGCTTTTGACAGCCACTCCATACTCTTCGTTCCACAGCATACCTCATCGATGCTTTCAGGCCACTTGGGTGTGAGGACACACTGAAGAAATAAATCCTATAATCTCAGAGCTGGAAGTAACCTCAGAAGTCACCTAGTGTAAACCATTCCTTGACCAAGAATTTTCTCTACAGTGTCCATCACAAGTGGTCCTGCAAGATACGTCTCCCTCCCCCCAGTGCAAATGATATGATCCCATTTCATTAGCAGACTTGACCCAAAGAATGTCAATAATATACTAGGCACAGATAGAACTGGGTCTCTTAGACAGGAGTGTTGGCTTTGTCCTGTTGGCTCCCTAATGGCCTCAGAGGTGACCTCTCTAGATGACAACCATGCCCAGGAGAAAGCTATTATTAGAAAAAGGGGGAAGGAATAAAATACTAAATAAATAAAGGAAAAAAAAAAGAAAAAAGGAAGGGAAGGGAATACATGGTGGTATAGCCCTAGTCCTAAAGGAACAATGAGGCCTAGGAACAATGAGTGGAGAGTAAGAAGGTTGAATCCAAAGAATCCGGCCAGGTTGGGACGGGATTGACTAAAAGGTGGGATAAGGACAGCTGAAGCAAAAGTAATAAAACTTCATTAAATGATCATACTAGAAAGAGTCCTTGGTGGGAAGGGAGGGGTTCAAGCTTAATTTTAAAAATAGATAGGGAGCTGGGATAGTTATAGAGTCGCAAAGAAAGCCCTGGATAGGGAGTCAAGAGA
>NW_020954623.1:9956-11558 GCF_900497805.2 Vombatus ursinus | reverse complement strand
TTTAAGTATTATATGGGTTCTGCCATTTACCAGTTGTGTGACCTCAGACAAGTCACGTAGCTTCTCTGGGCATCCTTTCCTCAACCGTGAAATGAGGGCTTGAACTAGATGGCCAAAAAGATGACTTTGTATTCTCTCTGTATATACTTATCTGTATATGTGTTGGTCTCCTCTAGTAGAATGGAAGCTGTTGAGGGCAGAAATGGTTTCACTTTTGGCTTGGCAGCTCTAGTGCCTAGAACAGACTAGGCATTCAACAGGTGTTTGGTAGATTGAACTGCTAACAGAGTTAGAGCTGGCGGTGGTTGTCACTGTTTGTCCTTCATTCTCTAAGCAGATCATGACATCAGGGAGGGGATGCCATAACATGCAAGTGAATTGGATTTAAAGAGATCATCTCATCACAGGATGATAAAACTACAGATATTTAGACCAAGAAGCAACCTCAGACACCTTCCAGTGCAGGTCCTTTGTTTTATAGACATGGAGGCTATGACCATGGATGCTAGATGGCTAGGAGTCCAAAGTCACATGGCCACACAGGTCAGAGGCAGGACTCAACCCAGGTATCCCAGGTGTAAGGGTAGGGGTCACCCAGATTTCTTATTTGAATCAATTCCTGTTATGATATGAACTAACTGTGAACAAGGACCAAATACCTCATTGAATTACTAAATCATCCTGCCCCGTTTAAAGTAAGTACCTTAACCAGGTGAGAGCATCTATGTTGAATCAATCAATCAAAAGCACTAGATTAGGCACAAGAAGTCCTTGAAAGTCATTATGTGAAGTGACACTGGTATCAGCTAAGGAAATTCAGTCACTCCCTGGGGATCTTCTATAAAGTGACAAGCCAGCGGTCAAAACTAAAGAATCAAATGTTCAGCAGTAAAGATAAGCCATTGGAATTCCTTGAAGCTGGAGGGAGGAAAAGAATTTTTGTCTCCTCTTGCCCCTTGACCAGAGGAAGACTAACGGACTTCAAAAGGTCCTGAAGACTTTGGACTTCCCATCAGCATCCTGGAACATCTGGCAGCAGGGTCTGCACCAGGAGCAGAGGACAAATTAGACACACTGAGGATAAGCAACGTGAAAGGCTCTACAAGGAGCCCAGCAGAAAGATATATCATCCTATGGAAGACTTCATTAGCGCCCTACCAAAGGGAGGGAAGGGCTTCCAGCAACCAAGATCTGTGACACGATGACAGTTTTTTTTAGGATTTTTAAGATTTAGGATTATCTATTTTATTTAGAACTGGGAGAAACCATGAAGCTCATCTAATCTAAGTATTTATTTCCTCTTCCATTAATCTGGGCAATTTATGTTTTTGTAAATATTCATCCATTTAACTAAGATTGTCAAATTTATTAGCATACAGTTGGGCAAAATAGCTCCTCATTATTGTTTTGATTTCCTTTTCATTGGTGGTAAATTCACCCTTTACATTTTGATGCTTGCGATGTTGCTTTCTTTCTTTTTTCATCCAAATTAACCAAAGGTTTATCTACTTTATTGGCTTTTTCATAAAAACCAGCTCTTAATTTTATTTATTAGTTCAATAGTTTTCTTAATTGTAATTTTATTAATCTCTCCTTTGGTTT
>NW_020954623.1:9502-9766 GCF_900497805.2 Vombatus ursinus | reverse complement strand
TCCTTTATTACATATAATAATTATTGCATCGTGATCTGAAAAGGATGCATTTAATGTTTCTGCCTTTCTGCATTGAATTGTGAAGTATGCCCCAGTACATGGTCTATTTTTGTGTATGTGCCATATACCACTGAGAAAAAGGTATGTTCCTTCCTATCTCCATTCAGTTTTCTCCAGAGGTCTACCATATTTAACTTTTCAAAAATTCTATTCAGAAGATGGCAGAGGGAAAGCAGTGACTGTCTTGAGCTCTCTCCCAAAGCC
>NW_020954623.1:4351-9439 GCF_900497805.2 Vombatus ursinus | reverse complement strand
TATCGCGCCATGGGATATGGGTATATTTGACATGGGAGCTCATGCCTCAGCGACCCTGGAGCAGGCCTCAGAGGACTGAATCGTGGGCAGCCGTGGTGGTTTCCAGACTTCTCAACCCCTGAATGCCAAAGACAACTTAGAAAGTCAGTGGGAAAAGTCTATGACTGCAGTGAGACAGGAGCTAGGTCTCAGCCACAAGTCTCAAGCTTGGCCTGGGGCCGAGGCTTTTTCCTGAGCTTCTGGCCCACAGATTGAGGGGGCTGATCAGAGGGGGATTGCAGGGGATCTCTTTGCCAGTGCTGAGGCAGGAATCTCTTGCTTTACTGGTGCTTGGATCTGGATCACAGTTCTGAGGGGTGGTCCTGGGGCTAGGAGGAGCACTGGTGTGGTGGAGCTTGTGGTGGTGGTGGAGAGGAAACACCTCACCCCTTATCATACCACCTTGAAAGAACTGAAAATTTACCGGTCCCTAGAAGTAACTCTGAAAACAGCTGTACAAACCCCCGAAGCTTGGGACAGTACACCCTTCACATTGGAAGCAGACTTTTACCTTAACAAAAAGTTTAAAACTCAAGTAATAGGCTGGGATCATGAGTAAGTAGCACAAAAAGAGTCAGACTATATTATCTTACTTTGGTGACAAAGAAGATCAAAACGTACAACCAAAAGAAGACAACAAAGCCAAAGCTCCTACATCCAAGGCCTCCAAGAAAAATATGAATCAGTCCCAGGCCTTGGAAAAGCTCAAAAGGGATTTTGAGAAGCAAGTAGGAGAAGTAGAGGAAAAATTGAGAGTGATGCAAGAAAATCATGAAAAACAAGTCAACAGCTTGCTAAAGGAGACCCAAAAAAAATACTGAAGAAAATAACACCTTAAAAATAGCCTAACTCAAATGGCAAAAGAGGTCCAAAAAGCCAATGAGGAGAAGAATGCCCTAAAAAGCAAAATTGGACAAATGGAAAAAGAAGTCCAAAAGATTACTGAAGAAAATACTTCCTTAAAAATTAGAATAGAGCAATTGGAAGCTAGTGACTTTATGAGAAATCAAGACACTGTAAAACAAATCCAAAAGAATGCAAAATTAGAAAACAATGTGAAATATCTCATTGGAAAAACAACTGACCTGGAAAATAGATCCAGGAGAGAGAATTTAAAAATTATTGGACTATCTGAAAGCCATGATCAAAAAAAGAGCCTAGACATCATCTTTCAAGAAATTATCAAGGAAAACTGTCTTGATATTTTAGAACCAGAAGGCAAAATAGAAATTGAAAGAATACACCAATCACCACCTGAAAGAGATCCCCAAAGGAAAACTCCTAGGAATATTGTAGCCAAATTCCAGAGTTCCCAGGTCAAGGAGAAAATATTACAAGCAGCCAGAAAGAAACAATTCAAGTACTGTGGAAACACAATCAGGATAACACAAGATTTAGCTGCTTCTACATTAAGGGACTGCAGGGCATGGAATATAATATTCTGGAGGGCAAAGGAAATAGGATTACAACCAAGAATCACCTACCCAGCAAAACTGAGTATAATCCTGCAGGGGGAAAAATGGTCATTCAGTGAAATAGAGGACTTTCAAGCATTCTTGATGAAAAGACCAGAGTTGAATAGAAAATTTTATTTTCAAATACAAGACTCGAGTGGAATATGAAGAGGTAAACAGGAAAGAGAAAATAATAAGAGACTTATTAAGGTTGAACTGCTTACATTCCTGCATGGACAGATGATATTTGTAACTCGTGAGACCTTTATCAGTATTAGGGTAGTTGGAGGGGAAAAAATTATATGTATGTATATATAGATATAGATAGATAGATAGATAGAGGGCACAAGGTGAGTTGAAAATGAAGGGGTCATATCTGGAGAATAAAATTCTATTCACCTCCTTAACTTCTTTCTTCTTTATTTTGTGGTTAGATTTATCTAGTTCAGAAAGGGGGAGGTTGAGATCCCCCACTAGTATAGTTTTGCTATCTATTTCTTCCTGTTACTCCCTGAACTTCTCCTCTAAGAATCTGGATGCTATACCACTTGATGCATATAGGTTTAGTAATGACATTACTTCATTGTCTATGGTGCCTTTTAGCAGGATGTAGTTTCCTTCCTTATCTCATTTAATAATACCTAGCTTTGCTTTTGCTTTGTCTGAGATCAGGATAGCTACCCCTGCTTTTTTTACTTCAGCTGAAGCATAACATATTCTACTAGTCTTTTACCTCTACGCTATGTGTATCTCTCTGTTTCAAAGGTGTTTCTTGTAAACGCCATATTGTAGGATTATGGTTTTTAGTCCATTCTGCTGTTTCCAGTTTATGGGCGAGTTCATTCCATTCACATTCACAGTTATGATTATTATCTGTGTCTTTCTCTCCATCCTGTTCTCCCTTACCCTGTTTATGCTTTTCTTTCTCCTTTTCTCCCTTTTCCTCCTCACTAGAATTTTGCTTTTGACCACTGCCTCCCTCAATCTGTCCTCCCTTCTATCATCCCCCTCCCTTTTCTTTCCTCTTCCCCCTCTTACGGCCTATATGGCAAGTTAAATTTTTATACTTGAGTATGTTATTCTCTCCTTGAGCCAAATCCAAACACAGTAAAGTTCAAACAATGCTCATCTCCTTCCCTTCTTTTCCTCTACTGTAATATGTCTTTGTGCCTCTTCATGTGATATAATGTACCCTTTTCTGCTTCCTCCTTTCCTCTTCTCCCATTACAGTTCCTTTTCACCACTTCATTAGGTTTTTTATCATCACATCAAAGTCAACTTAAACCCACCCCCTCTGTTAATGTATATTCCTTCTAAATGTCAAAATAAAGATACAGTTCTCAAGAGTTATAAGTATCATCTTCCCATGTAGGGATGTAAACAGTTACCCTTATTGAATAATGTTTTTTTTTCCCTTTCCTGTTTACCTTTTTATGCCTCTCTTGAATCTTATATTTGAAGATCAAATTTTCCATTGAGCTCTGGTCTTTTCATCAGGAAAGTCTGGAAGTTCCCTATTTCATTAAATGTCCATCTCCTCCCCTGAAAGGTTATGCTCACTTTTACTGGGTAGTTGATCCTTGGTTATAATCCAAACTCCTTTGCCTTATGGAATATAATATTCTGCACTCTCTGATCTTTTAATGTAGAAGCTGCAAGGTCCTGCATAATCCTGACTGTGGTTTCATGATATTAAAGTTGTGTTGTTGTTTTTTTTTCTGGTTGCTTGCGGGATTTTCTCTTTGACCTGGTAATTTTGGAATTTGGCTACAGTGTTCCTTGGCATTTTCAATTTGGGATCTCTTTGAGGAGGTGATTGGTGGATTCTTTCGATGACTATTTTATCCTCTGGTTCTAGGACCTTGGGGCAGTTTTCCTTGATGATTTTCTGAAAGATGCTGTCCAGGCTCTTTTTTTCACCATAGTTTTCAGGTAGACCAATAATTTTCAAATTATCTCCTGGATCTATTTTCCAGGTCGGTTGTTTTACCAATGAGGTATTTTACATTTTCTTCTATTTTTTCATTCTTTTGTTTCTGTTTGACTGATTCTCACTGTCTCATACAGTCATTAGCTTCCACTTGCACAATTCTAATTTTTAATATATTGTTTTCTTTTATTAGATTTTGTGTCTTCTTTTCCTTTTGACCCATTTTACTTTTTAAGGAGTCCTTCTCTTCGGTGAATTTTTGTGCCTCCTTTTTTATTTGGCCAATTCTGCTTTTTAAGGAGTTGTTTTCTTCAGTGTGCTATTTTTTTCCAATTTGGCCAATTGTATTTTTTTTTACCAATTGTATTTTTTAAGGACTTGTTTTCTACAGTTAATTTGTGTCCTTCCTTTTCCAAGCTATTGACTCTCTCTTGCATACCTCTCATTTATTTTCCCAATTTTTCTTCTATCTCTCTTATTTGATTTTTTAAAATCTTTCTTGAACTCTTCTAAGAAGATTTTTTGGGCTTGAGATCAGATCATATTCCCCTTTGAGGTTTCAGATGTGGGTATATTGACAATGTTGTCCTCTTCTGAATTTGTGCCTTGATCTTCCCTGTCCTTATAATAAGAATCTATGGTCATTTTCTGTTTCTGCTTTTTGCTCATGGTGTTTGCTTATCTCCTGACTTTTAAAAAAAAAGTTGAGTTCTCCTGCCTGAGTGTAGGGGGCACTGACCCAAGTTTCTTGGGCTGGGAACCTGGGACCTGGTCACTGGCTTTGTGTGCTGGGGCCTTAAGTGCTGGCAGCTGGAGGCTGTAGGGTTCTGGCAGCTTACCTGGTGCTAGGCTGAGGTCAGCAACACTGGAGCTCTTGGGGTAGGGGTGGGGAGTCTGGCCCATGGTGGGCCAGACCCGAGCCTTGCACTCCTTTCTTTGGCTTCTGCTCACCTGGGCCTTGCACAGGGATGTTTTGCTGCTGGAGGATGTCTGTCAGCCTGGAGCTTTGCCTCTTGGAGTTGTGCTTCCCAGAGCTGTGTTGAGGCAAGGGATGATTTGGCTACTGGAGAACACCATGGCACGTGGTGCTTTTCCAAGCTGGTGTCTACCAGTTCTCCTGCTTGTATTGAGGCTCTCGGCGNTGTGTTGAGGCAAGGGATGATTTGGCTACTGGAGAACACCATGGCACGTGGTGCTTTTCCATGCTGGTGTCTACCAGTTCTCCTGCTTGTATTGAGGCTCTCGGCGGGGGGGGGATGGTCCTGGTGTTGGCACTTGCCTGCTCCTGGGGCTCAGGATCTGCCCCTGATGTGCTAAGATGCAGCTTGCTGCTGGTTTACTGGGACATCTCCCCATCGGTACTGCTCCCCCTCCCCCAGAGTGAGGGGCCTTTCTCATTGATCCCCTGAGTTTCCTGGGCTACAAGACTCCTTCCCCCCCAGGTCTTTCTGCTAGCTCGGCTATTCCAGAGCTTTTCTTGGAGTGATGTGTTCTGGGTTTTCAGAGGTCAATAAAGGGGGGTGAGAGTGACTCACTCCTTACTCCGTCATCACAGCTCACAGAAGCAGAAATTCAGAAGAAATTCATCTAATCTAGCCCATTCACTTGGCAGATGCGAAAAGTGACCTTTAGTGAGGTGAAATGATGAACATTGACCAACAGCTA
>NW_020954623.1:545-4313 GCF_900497805.2 Vombatus ursinus | reverse complement strand
CTAAGTCATGACAATAGCGCCCATTCGCAGAAGACTCCAAGGTTTGCAGGGTGTTTTATATACCTGTTACAGTTCATTTGGTCCTCACAATAACGTTAGGAGGTAAGTGCTAGTATCATCTCCATTTTACAGATGAGGAAACTGAGGCAAGTTGAGGTTAAGTGACTCACCCAAGACACACAGCTAGTGTCTGGGGCAGTATTTGAGCTCAAGTTTTCTTCATGGTAAGACCAGCACATCCTACGTACATTCTACTGCATTGGCAGTACCTTAATATAGTCAGGATTGGGACCCCAGTCTTCTGAATATGAGTGCAATGTTCTTTAGACCAGTATAATTACTGTATTTCGCCACATAATGATCACAGATTTAATGCCAAATCTTTTTGCAAAGAAGTGGGGTGCAATCATTATGTGAAGCTTTTAAAAAAAATATGCCAGTATTGCTTAAAAATTATTTATTACTAAACTGCCTTTGGTGCAAGATTAGGATGCATGGAATACTCATGAACATACTTTAAAATTGAGAAGATGCAAGTCTTACCATATCACGTGACTTACTGCAGCTCTGCCTGCCTGCTCCCCTTGTGCCTATGGCTCTTCATTGGGGTGAGTGACAATACCATTAGTACTGCAGCACTCTAAACAACCACACAAGTTGCTTTCAGAAATACACTGACAATGTGTGTGCACTGAGAATTCTAGGCTCCTAGCTCACAATGAGTGAGAGATAAATGCACATTCATATGCCACGGGTGAATACATTGTTGCTCTGTTTACCTAACAGAATTATACATGTGATGATTATGCAATGAAAGGTTTTAAACCAATTTTTGGACTAAAAAACAGGGTGCAACAATTATGTAGTGAAATACGATAATTATTGAATAAATAACTATACATGAATGAATAATAAGAATAGCTAGCATTTACATATCATATATATGTGTGTGTGTGTTTATGTGTGTATATGTGTGTGTGTGTGTGCACTCTAAGGTATGCAAAGCGCTTTACATTTATTACCTCAGTGTATCCTCACAACCCTGGAAGGTAGGCGCTATTCTCATCCCCACTTTAGAAATAAGGAAACTTAAGCGATTTGCCAATAGTCACATACACAGTAAGAGTCTGAGGCCAGATCTGAATGCAATTTTCTATGCACTGTGCCACCTAGCCATCAATGAATGAATGAATGAATGCTCAACTCCAGGCATTTTCTCTGGTTGTTCCCCATGCCTGAAATACTCTCTCACCCTAACCCCACCTACTGGCTTCCCTGGCTTCCTTTAAATACCAGCTTAAGTCCCACCTTCTAGAGGAAGTCCTTCCCAACCCCTCTTAATTCCAGTTCCTTCCCTTTGTTAAATGTTTCTTATTTATTCTGAAATTAGCTTGTTTTGTGTGTACTCCTTTGCATGTTGTCTCCCCGTTGGATTGTGAGCTTCTTGAAGACAGGGATGGTCTTTTGCCTCTTTTTGTATCCCCAACACTTAGCACAGTGCCTGGCACATAGTAAGCACTTAAAATGTTTATCGATTGATTGAATATGAACGAATTAAACTGCTCACAATTTCTAAGTGGCAAATTCGTTCTTCTTAGGAGGGATGCCTTTTGCACTTTCATTTTTTTTTTACCTGTGAGAACTAGTAACATAGTGACTTCTGCTGAATTGTGTTGATTTGTGAGGCTTGATTTTCACCCATTCTTGGAAATGATATCACTTCTTCCTGTCAATAACCAAGCCCTTCTTTACCATCTGCAACCGAGCTGATGTGGATAATGCATTTTTATTTCCTAACTCTAAGAAGTCTTGGTAGATATGTCTGCTCTAAACAGTGATTGTTGGTGATTTCTTTTTAACTTCCTGAAAGAATTCACACACACACACCACCACACATACAACACACAACACACAACACACACACACACACACACACACACACCTACCAGTAGCCTGATCACATCCTCCTCAGGCCTGTTTTTCTCTGCTCCACATGTGACTTAGTCTCTTGATAAGCTGTGAGGAGGGGGCCTTCTCTCCAGGGACAGGAAGAGGCTCCTTCCTTCTTTGCCTGAATCATGCCCATCGGCAGAGCCCTTCTGGGCTGTCCCTGATCACCAACCAGTGACTCCTTTCGGAGCTGATGGCAGGGCAGGACCACAAATCAGCTGCTGGGGATGCTGAGGCAGCAGCCCTGGCAGCATCTTGGCCATGAGACTGAGTGCTGTGGTCTCCCCCCAAGCAAAGGAGTGCCCACTGGCTGGGCATCCAGGGTCTCAGTTCCTTTGCTTACCAGATCCCAATTAGACAGTCTTCAATTTCCTTCACATTATCTGACAAAAACAATAAAAATTAAATCAAAGGGACCTCTCCCATGGGGCTTCCTCAGACTGGTGTGTTTGGTGAGGCTGAGAAAATTGCTTCTTTCTTCACTTGTGATCAGGAATCCAGCGAACCTACTTCCCTCCCTCAAAACTGTCCAAATAGGGTCCAGCGCCTCCCTCCTTAGGAAAGCAGGGAGCAAACCCAGGAAGCAGCAAAGAAAGAATCCAAACAAAGGGGAAGAGAGTGAACATGTCTGCGTGCCTGGCACTGCACTAAGGGTTTTATAAACAAGATCTCCTTAATCCTCACAATAGCCCTGGGAGAGAAGTGCTATTATTAACCCCATTTTACAGTTGAGGAAACTGAGGCGAATAGAAGGTAAGTGACTTGCTCAGGGTCACACAGCTAGTAAGCATCAGAGGCTGGATTTGAACTCAAGTCTTCCTGACTCCAGGCCTAGCACTTTATCCACTGTGCCACTTTGCTGACCTACACACATACACACCACACACACCTAAAATGCTACTGTAGTAACATAGCTTCTCAGCTTATAGATTAGCCATTTTAATTGTATAATATGTACATATTATATACATATATTATATATAATGCATGTGCATATATGTGGGTATATACACATGTGTGTTTGTGCGTGTGTGTATGTATACATATACATATATGAATATATATTCACAACAGAGGGTCNTGGGTATATACACATGTGTGTTTGTGCGTGTGTGTATGTATACATATACATATATGAATATGAATATATATTCACAACAGAGGGTACACTCAATGTGCAGGATGGATTGCAAAGAGTACCTATTTGAGCATTCTAAGCTGAGGAGGGCATAGATGGACAAAGAGAGAATCAGACAGGTGGAGGTGCAGCTAGATGGAGAGAGAGGGAGAGAAACATACATAGATAGAAGAGACAGAGATAGACAGAGATAAGATACTGAGATATCTAGATATAGGCTTATTTATGGAAACAGCTGCTGAGTATCAGGGAAAAGACTCAAGCCAGGTCTTCTAGGGGCCAAGACCAATGCTCTCTCCATTATACCTCACCATTTTTGCTTCATGCTGCATAATGGGTTATAAATTTTGCTTTAAAAAAGCTCCCATATTTTATTTCTTTTTCCAGTTAATATTTCTGGCTGCCATCCTTATAAACATAATGCCAAAAAACCATTTTCCTACTCATAAAGGGGGGCTATAATATAAGAGCATGTTGTGAATTTTTTTTAATATGCAAAAATATACACTTTAATTTCACAAGTTAATAATTAGTATATTACAATAAAGTCATAATCCAAAACAATAATCTTTATTACCAAAATAGAGATTAAGCACAATTAAAATGAGCAATATTACCAACCATAATTGCTAATCAATTAGCTGAGAAGCTATATTACTACAACCTTCCTAGTCCCCAAT
>NW_020954623.1:0-499 GCF_900497805.2 Vombatus ursinus | reverse complement strand
TTACATATCCCACATTCCTCACTCCTGACAAGAGAACATGAGGATAAGGTAGCTGCCTCAGTCTAGGAGAGCCTTTCTGTGACCGCTTCAGCCAAGGCACGTCTGAGTCCAGCTACCTAGTCCCACAGGAGGATCTGAGGAAAATCAACGGCCATAGGAAGCTCCCACGTGGAACATGGCAGGTGGTCCAGCATTGCTGGTCAACACTCCCACTGCCTGTCCCTGATAGACATCCCAAATGTAGGTAAGTTAGGGGTACTCATCAGGTTTCTTCAAAATAACCACCACAATCCACGTGGACCATGTTCAGTTTGATCCTGACTTCCACATTCCATCAGTAAGTACTTGGTAAACACCTACTGTGGGCCATACAACCATAAATCACATAACCCCAAAGCCTGTGGAAGAATAATTTGAGCTGATTATCTGCATAAAGAAGGATGCCTAAAAGAACTGGAAATTGGGAGGATGCCCATCAATTGGGGAATGGCTGAACAAG
>NW_020954622.1:21357-23081 GCF_900497805.2 Vombatus ursinus | reverse complement strand
TCCAAACTCTATCATATCTAACTTTTTCTAAAATTCTAATCACCTCCTTTAGTTCTTACTTATTTATTTTGTGGTTAGATTATCGAGTTCTGAGAGACAAAAGTTGAAGTTGCGCACTTTTGTAGTTTTACTGTCAGTTTCTTCCTATAACTCATTTAACTTCCCCTTTCAAAATATAGATGCACCCTACTGGGCACCAGCTCATATACAGTTAATATAAATGAATAATGACTACCACTGAGCTATTTCCCTTCTTCTTCCCCGTTACACCCCCTGCCATAAACTCAATAGTCTCCATAACTAACAGTACTGTCATATGTAGAGCTCTAGAAAGTGATGGCAAGTGTTGCTTCCCAACACTGGCCCTTCCATCCACAGCCTGGTTCAGTGGAGGATGGCTTGCTTCTTGCAATAAAACAAAATTAAAAGAATGAAAAAATAGAAGAAAATATGAAAAAAATCTCATCAGAAAAAAAAAAACAATTAGCCTGGAAAATAGATGGAGGAGAGATAATTTAAGAATTATTGGACTACCTGAAACCCATGACCAAAGAAAGAGCCTAGGCCTTATTTTAAGAAATTACACAAGAAAACTTACTTGATATCTTAGATCCAAACAGTAAAATAAATATTGGGAAAAAAAATCCACCCATCACCTCCTTAAAGGGATCCCAAAATGAGAACTGCCAGGAATATTAAAGCAAACTCCTGAGCTCCCAGGTGAAGGAGAAAATATCACAAGCAGTGACAAAGAAATGATTCAAATATTGTGGAGCCACAGTCAAGATCATGCATGAATTAGAAGCTTCCACAATAAAGGTCTAGAAAGTTTGGAACATGATATTCAGGAAGTCAAAGACCTAGGATTACAATGAAGAATATACTACGCAGCAAAACTGAGTACAAGCATTCAGAGGGAAAAATGGACATTTGATGAAAGAGAGAAGTTTTGAGGATTCCTAAACACAACACTCTAGGAAAGGATAAAAACATAAACAAAAAAGAAAAATCATAAGGGACTCAATACAATTAAATTGAGACCATTCCTATATGTGAAGATGGTACATGTAACTCATACAATTTTTATCCTTGTAAGAGCAGTTAGAATGAGTCTACATAGACAGAGACTATGAATATGAGTTAATTATGTTGGGGTGATCTCAGAAAAAAATAGAGTGAGAAAGAGGGGAGCATGAGAAGAAGGAGAAAGGGAGAGATAGAAAGGGGAAATTTTTTCACTAAAAGAGGCATGCAAGAAAAAGCTTTTACACTGGTAGGGGAAATGCGAGGGAAGTTTGTAGACTATGCTTGAAATTCACTCTCATCAGATTTAGTTCAAAGAGGGAAGAATATATACTTACTTGTATGTAGAAATCTATCTTATCCAATAGGAAATAGAAGGAGAAAGGGATAAGAGAAAGGGGGTAAAGGCTGACAAGAGGAAGGGCAGATTGAGGGAGGCAGTGGTTAGAAGCAAAATAGATCTTTGAGAAGGGAGAGGAGAGAGAAAGAGAGAGAGAGAAGAAAGAGGAAAGAGAAATAAATGGGATAGAGGGAAATATGCATTGAGAAATCATAACTACAAATTGGAAAAGGATTAGTTCACCCAGATAGCAGGATGGATTAGAAACCAGAATCCAAAAATAAATTGTTTACAAGAAACACAACTGACACAGAAAGACACACATACACAGAGACAAAACAAGGGACTGGAGCAGAATCTG
>NW_020954622.1:20691-21315 GCF_900497805.2 Vombatus ursinus | reverse complement strand
TTGTTTCAGCTGAAGAAAAAAGACAATGATCTCAGAGCAAGCAAAAATACACTTAATTAGATAATCAGGGAAACTATAATTTTACTAAAAGGTACCAAAGATAATAAAGTAATATGAATTTTTTTTACAATAAATTTCTCTGATAAATACCTCCTATCACAAATATATTGAGAACTGAATAAAATTTATAAAAATAAGAGCTATTCCCTAATTGATCAGTAGTTAAAGAATACGAACTGGGAGCATCCAGAAGAAGAAATCAAAGCTATATATAGTCGTATAAAAGAAAGTCCTAAATCACTAATTTTTAGAGAAATGCAAACTAAAACAACTCTGAGGCACCACCTCACAACTATCAGAAATGACAAATACTAGAGGGGTGGAGGGGGAATAAGTACACTAATGAAATGTTGGTAGAGTTGTCTGCTGGTCCTACCATTCTGGAGAACAATTTGGAACTAGGCCCCAAAAGCTGTAAAACTATATTTGCTTTGACCCACCAATATCATGGCCAGGTCTGTATCCCAAAGAGATCAAGGGAAAAGGAAAAAGACCTATACATACAAAAGTGTTTATAGCAGCTATTTTTATGGTGGCACAGAATTGGAAATTGAGGGGATGCTT
>NW_020954622.1:16721-20537 GCF_900497805.2 Vombatus ursinus | reverse complement strand
CTCCAGAGAGAGAACTGATAAACTCTGAATGCAAACTGAAGTATTAGTTTTTAATTTCTTTATTTTTCTTGCTTTTTTGATGTGGCTAATATGGAAGTAGGTTTTCATGATTTCACATTCATGATTTCGCATTTATCATATTGCTTGCCTCTCAATGGGTAGAGGAGGGGCAAAGACAGAAAAAATTTGGAACTCAAAATTTAAAAGAAATAGAATGTTATAATAAATAAATAACAACTTCATTTTTTAATTAATGCAGTAAAAAAAGAAGAAGATAGAGGGGAAAATGCCAGACCAGATTCTCTCTAAGGATTTTGATCTTTCTGGGGACAGCCATCCAGTTTTACCCTGAAGAGAAATTGTGTGGTTTTCCTTGGTTGTGTCCTGCTGGAGATACAGCCTGATTGTGTGTGCTAGGAGAACAACTGGCCAAAGTTGGGGAGCCTACCAGCTTGTGTTTGGCTATAGGAAGTGAGAAGGAACCTGGAATCAAGCCTGGGCTGAGTGTAGCAGAAAGTATTAGACTCAGGACTGGGCTCCATGTCCCTCCTCCTCTGTGCAGTGGTTCAGATGGTTGGTTCAGAGCAGGGATTTCCTACCTTTTCAGGCCCCATACCCCTTGGCTTTTCAGTAAACCCTCCCATGACCTACATGTACAAAAATATTTATAGCAGCTCTTTTTGTGGTGGCAAAGAATTGGAAATGGAGAGGATGCCCATCCATTGGGTTGGGGAATGGTTGAACAAGTGGTGGTCTATGAATGTAATGGAATACTGTTGTGCTGGAAGAAATGATGAGCAGGCAGACTTCAGAAAAATGTGGAAAGACTTGTATGGTCTGATGTTAAGTGAAGTGAGCAAAACCAGGAATGTTGTACACAATAACAGCCACATTGTGCGATGATTAATATTGATAGACTTAACCCGTCTCAGTAATACAAGGATCTAAGGCATGACCAAAGGCATCATGATGGAAAATGCTATCCACATCCAAAGAAAGAACTATGAAGTTTGAATGCAGATCAAAGCATACTATTTGCTATTTTTTTCTTCTGTTGTGTTTTGTTTCCTCTTTCTGGTGGTTCCTCCTATTGATTCTAATTCTTACCTACAACATCACTAATGTGAAAATATGTTTAATAGGAATATATATGTATAGCCTATATCAGATTGTGTGCCATCTTGGAGAGGGAGGGAGGGTGAGGGGGAGAAAAATTTAAAACTCTAAAGCTTATGGAAGTGATTGCTGATAATTCAAAGTAAATTATTTAAAAATTAAAAAAAAAACCACAAAAACCTTCCCGTGCCTCTTACTCATTGTGAAATGCAATAATTTCTACTGTATATTATCATTCTAACTAAAATAAAGTGATCAAATTTCCTTCTCCAAGGGTACACCAACACTTTTGTAACTTCATTGATGGGATGATATCATAATTTGCTGAATATTCTGTGTATCCCCTTGACAAGCTCCTTCTTCTCTCTGAGGCTAAGATGATCTCCAAGGACCTCCTCCACTTTAAATCTATGAACATCCAATTCTCCTCCCCTACTCTCCCCCATGGGGCTCTCCAGAGGTCACTGCCTTATTCATTAAGCCAGGGTTGAGCTGCCAAGCTACCTGGGACCAGCCCTGCCACCTCACTCCCAAGCTGAACCACTCTATCTACAACCAGCCTGCCTGGCCTGATTGATCTCTGAGCCTTGATCCTGGAGGATCTCATGGTAGCATCAGATTTTACGGAGAGGAGGGACTTCACTCCAGCACCCCCATTTCCTCCTCCCCAGTGCTATTCCTGGCCAATGTTTCCCATGTAGATAGATCCTCTACTTCTGGACATTATTGAAGACGATTTACCTCTTCCTCCTCTCTCTGAAGTTACAGACAGCTGCCATGTAATGGACAGAACACTGTGATAGGAGTCAGAGGGCTTGGTTTGGAACCCTGGTTCTAACTTTCTAAAGTTCTAGTAACCTGGGTGACTGTGACAATTCATTTGACCTTTGTGGGGTTCCAGAATCCCTTCTGACATCACTTTCAAGACTAGGTCCTCAGATGGGTCTCTGTGGACAGGCTGCCCTCATACTCAGAGATGCCATTTCTACCCCTCTGTGATGGGGAGAGGGGAGGGTGGATTGAGAGGCTTTGAGAACTCTCTGTATTTGGGAGTAGGGAGGAAGATCAGGCTGATATGACTGCTCTCCCTCCATGAGGAAGCTGCCAAAAGTGGAAGAGGCTACCTCAGGAGGAAAGGACTGATTTCTCCAGCATTGGCTGGATGCCTGCAAGTCCTAAATGTTGTACAGGGAATTGGTGCTTAAGCCTAAGTGCGAATGAGGCATTAGCAGTCTCCTCCAGTGGGTTTGCAATTGGAAGATTCCATGTTTCTAGGACTGTAGCCTGGCAGCTGAAGCTCCTCATTGCCCTCTCAGCCCTCCCCACCTTCCCAACTATACTACCAACCTGGGCTGCCACTTACAGAGATTAACTTGCCCATCCCCTGGTCCTCTGCAGATTTCAAGCCTTTCCCCTGCTGATTCACTCAATCAGCCCAGCCAATTTTCTCTCCCCAGATAATCTCAATTGGACTTTATGCACCCTATCCATCCCTGGTTTACACAGGATTAGCTCTGTGGGCAGGTCTGCTAGGTGGGCTCCTTCAAAAAATCTTCCCTTAGTACATCACCTCTTTGTCTGATACAGTTGCTTATGATCTTTGATCCTTCAAAGCTAAGTAAGATCAAACCTGTCCTCCTACCACTTTGTCTCTAGCAAAACCTGTGGTGTGTATAGTGCAAATGTAATCTACCTAATTCTGGAGTGAAACGCTCCTCCAGTGATTTTTGTTAATAGCTAAAAAAAAGGTGAAAAGGAATTTTTCAGTTGTCAAGTAGCACAAATGAACCATTGTAAGCTCAGCAGAGCTGAACTCCTCACCATTGTATCAGTGACTGATGCTAGCATGATGAAGTAAATCATTTTATCAATGTAAATGAGAAAGCATAAACAGGCATTGTAACCCTTTGTGTTAAAAAGCCTGAACATCTTGGGCCCCAGGATGGCTTACTCAAATAGCACAGAGGGGGATGGAAATCCAAATCAAGTTACCCACCTCACCTTTGATGGAGAATAATCTTTCTAAAGCCAAAATTTAGTGGACAGCAAGGCAGCCCTAGCTAGTTCTGATCACTTGTTGCCATGGTGACCGTTCGTTGCCAAGGATACCTGGAATCCTGAGTTGCTGGCACTCAAGCTACCTCCTTATCAGGCCACCATTATGATTTCTAGGCCAGGAGGAGGGGAGGGATTCTTTCCAATTTTATGCTGGAATGCCAGCTAGGTACAGATTGAAATCACTAGGGGCTACAAAATATCAGGAGATACTCACAAATGCACACATGTGTATGCGCAGTCACTGTGCATATTATATATATTGAGAGACAGAGAACAAATCAAAGACAGACACAGAGATGCAGAGACAGAGACAGGCAGATGCAGAGACAGGAAAAGAGAAATATAGATGCCAACTCCATAACAGTATGCACAAGAAGACACAGAAAGCAAGTAGTTCTTGCTATGGGACATGCCTGAAAATCCTGTGTATTTCTGACCACGGCTCTTTGGTACTTTCATCCTTTCTTTATAGGGTGCTAGCAATAATTTTTTTTTTAACCTGTAAACTCAGAATTTGCGCTGGAAAGTTTCTAGGAGTTTTCATTTTGGGGGGTCCTTTCTGGGGACCTCTACATTCTATTTCCTCTTTGTTTTGTGGTTCTAAGATGTCTACAAAGTTTTCTTGTTTGATTTCTTGAAATA
>NW_020954622.1:13154-16682 GCF_900497805.2 Vombatus ursinus | reverse complement strand
TATATCTAGGCTCTTTTGTATGGCATAGCTTTCAGGTTTTCCAATAATTCTTAAATTTTCATTTCTCAATCTTTTTCCATGTCACATTTTTTCTATGATATATCTTATTGATTCTTTTCAAAAAAAGTTTTCATTTTTGTGTGTGTGTATGGTACATCACTTTAGTTATCCTACATATCATTTCCCTTCCCCCTTCCAGAAAACTATCTGCTATGACCAATAGTATTTTTAGAGAAAGAAATAATTTAGCACAACTGATTGATATTGAAAAATTCTGTAAATGTGCTATCTGTAACACCTGTGGACCTCTTACCTCCACAAAAGAGGAAATTTAGGGTGTGTTCTCATATCTCTTCTTTTGAATCATTCTTGATCTTTATGATTTTGTTACATTTACTTTTGAATTTTAGTGCTTTGGTTTCATTTGCATTTTTTGTGGTTACTGTGTATGTTGTGTTCTTGACTTTGCTTATATCGCTTTGCATCAGTTTATATGGATCTTTCCATGCTCCTCCGTATTCACCAGGCACATCACTTTTTATAGTACAGTAATATTTTTATTTCTTTTTTTTGTGCAGCAGAACAGCACAGTGGATGAAAAATATATAACCATAAATTTTTGTTTTGAGAAAGCTTATGTAATAAATACTATGCATTGTGTTGAGAGCTGTCCATCTCTTATTTTCTTCCTTGTAAGTTTTAATTTTTTCTCCTGTCATGCACTTTTTACTTGGTTCTTTTTTCTGCCTTTCTCCCCCTCCAGGCTCCAATTAAGTGCAGATATATTTGCTCATCGATATAGATATATACATACACATATACATATATACACATACATACATGCATACGTATGTAGACATACACTTTCAATGAAAACTTCTACTCCTGATCTTTATTTTTATGTTTGTGCATATCTCTTATTTCCTATTCATCCTAACTCTTCTACTTTACTTCTACCTGCTACTTTGCCCTCCTATTATTTAACATACCCCCCTCCAATTATCCCTCCCTTATCCTCCATTCACATAGAGCTAAATACTCTTCTATACCACTTTTTATTACTTCACCCTCACCTCTAGATATCCCTTCTTTATCCTCTCCCCCCTCCCTATCCCCTTAGTGTTTTATTTCTTTTGGAAGTTAGAAGACTTTTATACTTTTCTAGATATATATGTATTATTCACTCTTGAACCCATTCATAATGAAAGTAGATTTCCATAATTAAGAGCCCTTCTCCCCCATGTAATTCCTCTGTGTTGGCTATTACCCTCTCACCTAATTTGTTTAAGATAATTTCTCTTTTTAGCTATTCTTAAATGGTTTTACTTTTTAAAGTCATATCATACTCAGGTCTACCCCTATTTTTCTTATGAATTATCCAATTACTAATAACAATCTTAGACATCTATTTTATATTTTACATACAGAAAAGGTAAACTGTCTGTCCTTATTGAGTCCCTTGTAATTAGTCTTTCGCATATTCCTTATATTTCTCTTGGTTCTTCTGTGTTAAATCTTCTGTTAAGTTCAGGGTTTCTTTTCTTTTTAACAAAGTCCTGAAAGTCTGACAGTACATTATATGTTCTTTTTTTTTTTCATTCAGTATTATGCTTAGCTTCAATAGGTATGATATTTTCAGCCAAGACCCTAGTTCTTTTGTTAATTGGTATATAGTGTTCCAAGACCTGCCATCTTTTAGTGTCACTACTGATAAGTCTTGTGAGATTCCAATTTTGGCACCACCATATTTAAATTGCTTTTTTTCTTGTTGTTCTTAATGTTTTATCTTTCAGCTGGATGTTTTAGAATTTCACTTTAATATTCTAGTGGGTGTTTCTCATAGGATCTCTTTCAGGTCGTGATCAATGAATTTTTTTTTTTCCATTTCTATTTTCCCCTCTTATTCTAATGCTTCAGGACCATTTTCTTTTTTTTTTCAGCCAACGACAAGGTTTATTAGAACTTCCATCATATTGGCCAGACTCTTAAGGAATCTAAGCATTTGTATTGCTAATGCAAGGGGAATAGATCTAAAGAATCTGATCTGATGGCTAGATTTTAAGAATCTGAGCCCTTAGCTTGATTATAAGAATCTGAGCCCTTGTCTAGATTATAACAATCTGAGCCCATGGCTAGATTATAAGAATCTGAGCCCCTTAATGGAGACAAGATAGACCTTATATTCAGAAAGACTGTGGGAAGGATCTAGGAGTGGTCAAGTAGTTTGGGGTGCTGGAGGAGAGATCTAAGGAAGATCTGGATGGGAGTAGCCAGTAAGCTGGGGTTAACAGAAGATGAGGGACCTGGTCCACATGGCCAAGGGAGAATGGAGTCTAGATAGGATTAAGGGTGGGAAGTGGCCAGGGGGCATCTAGAAATAACAGAATTAGGAGATTAGGCTTGGCAATAATGACAGGCCAGTTGATAGGATTATAGCCTCAGGTGAAAGCCAGAGATTTGACCATGTGGGAAAGTTCAGAGTTTTTCCTTTTTGTGGTCCACATCCCATCCTCATCATTCCCCCCTCAAACAAATAGGACCCAAGTTCTTTTAGGGTAAGGGGCAAAGGTCTTGGCTTCTGAAACTGCTTCCTGCTGGCAAGGGGTATAGCGCTGTCCCTGCCTTGAGGGGGTCCCAAAGAGGAGGTTGACTGGAACCGAGAATAGACTACATCCAGGGAAAGATGGGGGGACATTGGCTGCTACCCACTGTTTGCTACCAACTGTATGTGAATGGCCTATAGTCTGGAAGACACAAATCTGACAGAAAAGGCTGCAGGGCCCAGATATAGGGAGAAGTAAATGTGTAAGAGCATCATTCATATCATTTACATTTGACTGTAGGATTATCTGATCTTGTTACTTTTTCTAAAGTTTTTTTTAGTTTTCAACATTCACTTCCACAAGATTTTGAGTTCCAAATTTTCATCCCATCTTGCCCCTCCCTCCACCCAAGATGGCATACATTTTGAATACCCTTTCCCCTAGTCTGCCTTCCTTTCTGTCTCTCCCCCACTTCTCTTCTCCCCTTCTCCTTCTATTTTCCTGTAGGGCAGGATAGATTTCTGTACCCCATTTCCTATATTTCTTATTTCCTAGTTGCCTGTGAAAACATTTTTTTATAATATGTTTTAAAACTTTGGGTTCCAAATTTTCTCCTTTCCTCCCTCCACACCCACCTTCACTGAAAAGGCAAGCAACTCAATATAGGTTATATAGCAGTTATACAAAACATAGTAGTCATGTTGTGGAAAACTAACTTAATACTATTTCATCCCCCATTTATTCTATTCTTTCTCTTGACCCTGTCCCTCCTCAGAAGTGTTTGCTTCTGATTACCCCCTGTCCCAATCTGCCCTCCCCTTTATCACCCCCCTGCTCTCTTGTCCCTTTGCCCACCTATTTTCCTTTAGGGTAAGTTAGATTTGCATACCCAAATGAGGGTGTATGTTATTCCCTGATTAAGCCAAATCTGATAAGAATAAGATTCATTCATTCCCTCTCACCTTCCCCTGTTTCTCCTCCACTC
>NW_020954622.1:12830-13073 GCF_900497805.2 Vombatus ursinus | reverse complement strand
ACTCACCCTGTGCCCTCTATCTATCTATCTATCTATCTATCTATCTATCTATCTATCTAAACATACATATACATTTTTCCCTCCAACTACCCTAATACTGACAAAGGTCTCATGAGTTCTTTCATATCATCTTTCCATGCAGGAATGTAAACTTTTCAACCTTAAGAAGTCTCATATGATTTCTCTTTCCTGTTTACCTGTTCATGTTCTACTTGAGTCTTGTATTGGAAAGTCAAATTTTCC
>NW_020954622.1:12586-12657 GCF_900497805.2 Vombatus ursinus | reverse complement strand
ATCTCTTTCAGGAGGAAATTGGTGGATTCTTTCAATTTCTATTTTGCCCTCTGGTTAAAAAATATCATGGC
>NW_020954622.1:11664-12409 GCF_900497805.2 Vombatus ursinus | reverse complement strand
GTATTTTCTTCAGTAATCTTTTGGACTTCCTTTTCCATTTGGCCAATATTGCTTTTTAGAGGATTCTTCTCCTCATTGGCTTTTTGGACCTTTTTTGCCTTTTGGGTTAAGCTATTTTGTAAGGTGTTATCTTCTTCAATATTTTTTGGATCTCCTTTAGCAAGCTGTTGACTTGTTTTTTCATGATTTTCTTGCATCACTCTCATTTCTCTTCCCAGTTTTTCCTCTACTTCTCTTACTTGCTTTTCAAAATCCTTTTTGAGCTCTTCCATGGCCTGGGACCAATTCATATTTTTCTTGGAGGCTTTGGATGTAGGAGTTTTGACTTTGTTGTTTTCTTCTGGTTGTATGTTTTGATATTCTTTGTTATGAAACAAAGATTCTATTCTGGCTCTTTTTGCGAGGTTTGGTCATGATCAAGGCCAATTACTTGAGTTATAAACTCTTAGGATAGAAGTGTGCTTCCAATGTGGAGAATGTACTGTCCCAAGCTTCAGGGGTTTGTACAGCTGTTTTCAGAGATACTTCTAGGGACTTGTAAATTTTTGGTTCTTCCAAAGTGCTATGATCAAGGGCGAGGTATTTACTCCTTTCCTGGCCTGTGCTCTGGTCTATGAGTGACCACAAGCAGTCCTTTCTGTCCTGGAACTGTGAGAAGGATTGCCTCTCCACAGCTACTACAAGCTCTACCACTCCAGTGTTCCTCCTTGCCCCAGGACTGCCACCCAGAATTGTGACCCAGATT
>NW_020954622.1:10280-11619 GCF_900497805.2 Vombatus ursinus | reverse complement strand
CAAGCACTGGCAAAGCAAGAGAATCCTGCACTAGCAGAGAGATCCCTGCTATCCCCCTCTGATCAACCACTCAATTGCCCCTCAGGCTGTGGGCCAGAAGCTCCAGAGGTAGCTGCTGCCCCGGGGCTGAGCTTGGGGACTGGAGCTGAAACCACTGTGCTTCTTTCTCTCACCACAGAAACACTTTTCCCACTGACCTTCTAAGTTGTTGTTAGCATTTGTGGGTTGAGAAGTCTGGAAACTGCCACAGCTGCCTGCAATTCAGTCCTCTGAGGCCTGTTCTAGGTTTGCTGAGGCCTACACACCCAAGCCCCGAACTGCATTCCTCTCCCGCCTGGTGCGATATACCTTTCTCATCAACCATCCAGGTTGTCTTGGGCTGGAAATTTATTTCACTCTGTCTTTTTGTGGGTTCTGCTGCTTTAGAATTTGTTTAGAGTCATTTTTTATAGGTATTTGCAGTGGTTTGGGGGAGAGTTCAAGCAAGTCACTACTTTCACTCTGCCATCTTGACTCCACCCCCCACTTTTTCTAAAGTTTTAAGTAACACTTTGGCAGGTAGAAGTTTTCCCACCCCTGGGTTCAATAGTTATACAAATAAATGAATTTGAATTTGCCAGAGGCTGATTTTCAGTTCAATTATCACTGAAATTCTCTTTCCCAAACCAAACTGTAGATGTTTCTAATTTAATTTCAGTTGTTTAGGGGTATTGAATGACTACACATTCAGCTCAAAACAGCAAGATCTCACACACTTGCATTGATCTTTTACTGATCACTTGCTCTGATTATAGAAATTTGCTGTAAAAGGATAAAGCAGGGACTAGATTTAGGGCCCAAATATGACAAGATAAAACACCCTTAGCTCTGTTTGAATTCAGATAATTCACAGTTTTCCAACCATGCAGTATCAAATACACCTCATAGCCAAACTCAAGAATAGCCAGGTGGGTAAGATTCCTTTCCAAAGGGACATAATGGGGAAACTGAGCCAGGAGGATCTCATCTTAGACTGAGGCTAAAATTGTCATCTCAGCTTTTCCTGATGTAGACTTCCCACAAGTGTCACATTCTCTCTGAGTAGCTTGTGGCATTTCTCTCAGAGATGGTGGATTACTGATTATTGATAGATTATTACAATCCATCAGACAACTAAAAATAAAATCCTTTGAGCTTTTACCTCAAACAGCAAATTTCACTAATCACAACTTAGGAAAAAGTTTTCCAAGATTTGCATCTCAAATTTAAATTTGTCCTGGTGTAAAAAGCCAATTGTTAGAGATTATTTCTTTATACTTGCAAATTCTCAGTAAGCTATAACCCAAACAAGTTTTTTTTT
>NW_020954622.1:3886-10161 GCF_900497805.2 Vombatus ursinus | reverse complement strand
ACTTTACACAGAGAATCAACATCTCATCATTAACAGTTAAAACTACAACTTTAAAAGAGTGAGCTTACCCAAGTTCGGAGGCTAGCTTCTTTACCTGTGCGGGATGTGCTGAACCTGGGTGATGCTTCCAGGCAAATGTTGGCCCAGGACCCAAGGCCATTGCCAGTGAGGCTCATGCTGTAGAGGGTGAATTCAGAGGTGGGGTGGGAGGATGAAACTCTCTTCACCTATGAGAAGGATTAACATATCCTCTTGACTTAAGGGAAGGGAGTGGGAGAAGGGAGTGACCAGGGTTATAAGGAGGAGTTTCAAAACTCCTTAATGATTGATCACAAAGCTTCCAGAATCTGCTAAGATGTTTTTAGCTGTTCTAACTTTCCCCTGTAACCTCCATGAAGGAGGATTCAGGGGTGTAGAAGGAAGGGAGTAAGTGAATCTCAGGGAACCAAAAAGCACCTGCAGTTTTCCCATTTCCCTAGCACTGAGAGAATTAACAGAATTGAGCATATGCTTCTGGATAGGGCTTCTGTCCTTATCCTCTATGCTGCAGGTGTACCCAGGTCCATGGCCTCAAACCAAACCAGTGGACCGAGAGCCTGAGAGAGTCAGGCCGAGTGCAAGACAGCCTCATAGCTGTCTGCCCAAAAAGCACATCCTAGCCTTCCTAGGTGTTTAGAGAGCGACCCCAAATGCAGGGCAAGATAGATAGGGGGAAGGGGGAGGCTTACATACCTTCCAGTCTTAGCTGGAGAAGAACTTGGGGTTAGGCAGTTTCCCTGTATGGGCCACCAAAATGTTGAGGTCTAAAGGTTTAGGGGTGTTGGGATCCCAAAATCATGACACATGGGTCCTGTCCAAAAGAATTAGACCAAAGCCTTCTTTCAGCCAAATGCAAGGTTTGATAGAACATCCATCATATTGGCCAGACTCTTAAGGAATCTAAGCATTTGTATCACTAATGCAAGGGGGGCAGATCTTAAGAATCTGAGCAGTAGCTAGATTTTAAGAATCTGAGTCCTTAGCTAGATTATAAGAATCTGAGCTGACAATTTTCTTTAATTGCTTCTCATATTATTGTGTCATGATTCTATTTTTGATCATCTTTTTCAGGTAGTCCAATGACTCTTATGTTTTCTCTTCTTGAACTGTTCTCCAGATCAGTTGTTCTTATGAGATGTTTCACATTCTCTTCTATTTTTTCAGTCTTTATATTTTGTTTATCATTTTTTAATCTCTTATAACTTCACTGTCTTTGCCTTGCCCAATTCTGATTTTCAAGGAATCATTTTCTTCCTTAAGATTCAGTATCTGCTTTTCTAATTGGTTCATTTTCTTTTCATAATCTTTTTTCTTTTCTTGGATCATTCTTTTTTTTCCCCTCAATCTCTCTCATTTGATTTTTAAAGTCTTTTTAAAATTCTTCTATGAATTCTTTCTGGGCAGGTGACCATTTCACATTACTCTTTGGGGTAGAAGACAGTTTCTTTCTTTTAATATCCCCCTCTGAAGCCAAATCCTGGTCTTCTCTGTTCTTATGGTAACTCTCTATGGTTGCACTCTTTTGCCTATGCATTTTTTTTAAATTTTTAGTAGCATAGTTTTTGTAATCACCTCTCATCCTGGGATATGGAGGATGGTACCTGTGGCCTCAGATGCTCCTTCAGCTCTACCCTCTGACCTGGAAATGAAATTAAGACCTCCAGGCTCATAAAAGTGCCCATAGCCAGTGGTGTCCCTACCCCAGTGCTTCTGCACTTGCCAAGCATGTTCTGGTTCCTTCTCACATGCAGTCATATCTCCTCAATAAAGCTGGGTCTAGTGTTCCTTGTCAACAGAGGTTCCATGGATATTCACATGCTCAGAATCCCAACTTGGCTCACTGTCCTGGGAATACATTTTCCTATGGGTGGAGCTGAGACAACCTCCCAGCCCATATAAACCCAAGGCTTGCTGCTTTTTTAAGGGGAACTAGCACTTTTCCTGGAAGTGTTTACTCTTTTTCTTCATATCTTCTCTGATTATCTCAAAAGGAGCCCTGCTCTACACCTATTCTTATTGATTTTTACTGCTCTATGTTTGGCCTGAGGTGCTATTTAATCTCTTGTGAGGGAAAGTCTTGAGAGCTTGGAATTTTCTGACCTACTCTGCAATCTTCTCAGAATCCTCTACCACAATTATATTATATTACATTCATGTACCATGATTTGTTTAGCCATTCTCCATTAGCCATGGGCATCTATTTGTTTTCACTTGTTAGCTATCACTAAAAGGCCTTGCTATAAATATTTTGGAGAATATAGAGTCTTTCTTCTTATCATGGCTTCCGTAGGGTATAAGGTCAGTAATGGATTCCCAGATTCAAAGGTTATAAACATTTTAGTCACTTTACTTGCATAATTTCAAATGTCTTTATGAAATGGTTGTACCATTTCATAGCTCCACCAACAATGTATTCCTGTGCCTATGCTTCCACAATCCCTCCAACATTGACTATTGTCATTTTTCCCAATTTTAGAGTGTGGGGTGAAACCTCAAGCTTGTTTTGATCTGTGTATGAGCATTATGACAGCTGAATGTAAGGCCTGCATAGTGAAATTAATGAATAATTCTGCTCATTAAACTGAATAAACTGAAAAACTGAAATATGCATAGAAGTGAATGACAAGCTAAAAGACGAAAAGCAGAAACCAACAAAATTTAAAGAAAATGTGCTCACTACACAAGAAATACTACTTGAGGACAGGATGCATAGAGATAACATAAGGATAAGAGATCTCCCAGTGGGACAGAATAGGACCCAAAACCTTAGCACTATAATGTAGGAAATTATACAAGAGAACTGCCAGATTTTCCAAACATAGAAAGTGAAATACCAATTGAAAAAATGCATAGATCACCTCTAGAAAAGAAACAACACCAAAAGTGCAATTTCTAAGACACATAGTGTTTGAATTCAATAATTCAATTGATTCAACTGAGATACAAGCAATTGACAGATGCTGGTCATACCCTGCTTCTCAGTGAAATCAGTGGTATTTGTGATACTAAATATAGGATGGTGAATGAAAAGGGAATAAAGAGGAGTGTGTGATGTGTGCAGGTCAGACTAAGGATTAGCAAAGAGGGCAAGTTACCCTTTGTGGCGCGAGGAAGTGAAGAGCCTTCAGGGGAATGGGTGAGGAGGGTGGAAGGATTTAAAAGGGGAAGAGTGTGCCGGTCCAAACCGCGCACTCTCTTTCAGCCAGATCAGGCAACCAGGGTCATACTCACCGGTCCTCAGAGGCCACCCGGATTTACCAGAAACGAGCCGATCAGGAGGTACAAAAACCTGAACTTTATTCAATGATCATCACAGCAAGGCCAGGCAGGAAAGTACATGCGCACGAGCAGGAGCAAAAGCGAGCCGCTCTGATCCCTACAGTTCTTTAAGTACCTTCCTCGTCCCTCCTCCTCAGCCCGCCCATAGTGACTCGTTGTAGGATCAGATATCAGAAGGGGATGTCTAGGGCTAGTGCCTAGACAAAGGGAGCATACGTGGCACAGGAAGTGGGGCCTAGATATTTGGAAGGAGGCGTGAGGGATCAGTGCATAGACAAAGGAGAAAGTACGTGACGCAGGAAGTCGGGCCCAGATACCGGGGGAAGGCGTCTGGGGTCAGTGCTACACCTAGGGAGAGTTCGTGACTCAGGAAGTCAGGTTTGGACACAGGAAGGAGGCGTCTGGGGTTAGCGTGTTGCCTAGGGAGTGGGGCTAGACAAAGGGAGCTCATTCTCTGCCGTCCCACTCCCATGTGGCACAGCCCCTGCCTCAGGAGTACATGCTCCGGCTACTTCCTTGTACCCTGTTCCTTCTCCAGCTTGTCACAGCTCCACATAGCACTGCCCCTGCCTCGGGAGCATGAGCTCCAGTTACTTCCTAATACCCAGTTCCCGCCCCCTGTTGCCACAACCCTCACTTGGCAGTAGCCAACACCAGACAATCCCTCACAGAAGAGGGAAGGGAAGGAGCCCTGTTTTGGTAGTTGGAGGGGAAATTTCCTGAATAACTAAAAGGGAGGAAGTGGGGGAAGAAGCAAATAACCGGAAAAAAGAAAGCAAAAAAAGGAACTAATGAGCAAAACCCCAAAGAAGAAGGGATCACAGGAGGAGGTGATCAGTGGTGAGGAGAGAAGAGTTGTTGGGAAAAGGGGCCTTGTGAAAAATAACCCACTAAAGTAACTGAAGGAACATAGTACTGTGTTTGTATTCAAAGGGGAAAAATCATAACTTTAAAATCCCCTAATATTATCAATCAAAAAGCAAATATTTATTAAGCTTCATCATTGTGCTAGGCACTGTGCTCATTGCAGGAGATACAAAAAGAGGCCAAAGACAATCCCTGCCCTCAAGGAGCTTTCAGTCTAAAGGGGCAGCTTATGGTCTAATGTGGACACTTGTTACCTAATTGTGGATCTTACCAATTAATGGGGGATCTTACAGTCTGATGGGGGAATGTTACAGTTTAATGGGGGATCTTACAGTCTTCTGCAGGAGCTTACATTTTACTACATGAGTTTCCACTTAAAATTAGGGACAAATAAGGGAAAATGGAAACAACTAAAATGAGAGCAACAGATTGGAGAAGAAAACAAAATTCTACAATGTCATTTACTATAAACTCATTTGAAATGCAATGACATACACTAAATAAAACTGAAGAAATGGAGGAAAACATAAAGATAAAGTATGAATCAAGTCATTCCAAAAGAGTAGACAGTGTAGTCATGGTATCTGACAATGCAAAAAGAGATATTTAAGAAATAAAAAAAAAAGATACATGAGAAAACTACATTAGAAAGACAGGAACCATAAACAGTAAAACAATATCAACTTTTGCACTCCCATTACCTTAACATCCAAGTTCATAAGAGAAGCATTACCTGAACTGACAGAAGACTTAGATAGTAACAGAGCAGTAACAGGAGACTTCACTATCCCTCTGGAGTGCTGGGCCTGGAATCAGGAAGATCTGTGTTCACATATGGCCTCAAGGACATGCTAACTGTGTGATGCTGAACAGGTGACATCAGTTGTATATGGGGAGAAGAATCTACTTCACAGGGTTGTTGTGAGGATCAAGTGAGATAATTTTTGTAAAAGAGATAATCATAGTGCCTGGCACATAGTAGGCACTTAATAATGGTTGATTGATTGGTGAATAAAATATTAAAACTGGAAGATGACTCTTTCTTTTATTGTAATAGTGTGCCCTGTTTGAGGACTTGAGTGGCCTTCAGAAATCCATCAAGTTTGAGGTGTTCTGACTGCCCTTTGGTGGGATTTTGTATGCACTTAGAGGACCAGGAAGCTACCTCCAAGGATACAAAACTCAATCAGGTTCCCTTCAGTTAATAGAAATTTTTAAAGCTGCTTACTATGTGCCAGGCAATGTGCTATACTGAATATATAAATAACTGTAAGACAGTCCCTGCTCTCTTAAGGAGCTCACACACTAATGGGGGTATCACCATTCAAACTGCTACGAACAAACAAGCAGAAGACTTTCAGAGAAGGAGATCTTATGGCTTATGACAATAGGGTATTTATGCATGAAAACCACAAAAGGCAAGACCACCACACAGTCATTTTTAGATCTTGAGTAAACAGTTTCCACAGCAGGCCCATGGGTGAAGGCATTTGCAGAACAATACTGGCTTTATTGGGTCCTGTGGGAACAATCTCTAAGTTATTAGAATCATTGAGCATCGTGATTGTCTCAAGTCTTAAGGGTCATTGAGCCTTGTGATCATTCAGCAGGTTACAGAACCAGAGTAAGCATGGTGGGAACAGGAGTGCAGCCCCTGGTTTAGTTCACTTAGCAGTTACAAACACAGGAATAGTTCAGAGTGTCAAGAGATGTGAATTATGACTTTCTGCTGCAGTATGTCAACTACTTAGGTCCCTAGGAAATAGGGAAGCTCCAACAAATCTAAACAGCTATCAATATTTCATATTAATGAAAATCATAAATCCCTCAGAGACGACCTGGTACTGGTCAAATCAATACATTTTGCCAGTAGGTGAAATCGTGCTTAGAGTGAGTGCAAAGGATTGTTCTTATGACAAGCTTAGGGCATGGCTTGATTGCTGGGCCTTACCTCTGGGAAACAGGGCATCTCCTAATATCCTGATATCACTAACCCAAAACCTTTTCTTTTCTCCTTCCCCTCTCCATTATTACCATTGAGATATTTGACCTCTTTTTAAAAAATTTTACTGATATTTTCAGTTTCTTAC
>NW_020954622.1:2547-3853 GCF_900497805.2 Vombatus ursinus | reverse complement strand
TCACCAGGGTATCCCATGTAGCTCTCCCTCTCCTCATTCATGAGAGCCATCCAATGTGACAAATACTATTTTTTTTTTGCCTTAGGGAGGAAAGAAAACGTGAGCAGAATTTATCAATGAATTTAGGAAAAGCTGTGCAATGGCTAACAGTTGTGGATCTCTCATCTCCTGGACAGTGTAGAATGATGGTGCCTTCTCATATGTTCTTTTTAGTCCTAATTATTCTTTAACATTTTGCTCCAAGTGTTTTTAATGTTTTGGCATGGTGTCCTTTCCATTTAAGTTATTGTAATTATCATGAATATATACTACTTTCTTGGTTCTGCATACTTCACTTTGCATCAATTCACAAAAAACTTTACATACTTCCCTGTATTTACCAATCCCATAATTTCATTTTTAAATTTATTCATTCATTTTTAGTTTTCAACATTCACTTGCACAAGATTTTGAGTTCCCAATTTTCTCTCCATCTCTCCCCTCCCCCACTCCAAGACTGTGGGCATTCTGAATACCCCTTCCTCCAATCTGCCCTCCCTTCTATCACCATACCCCTTTTCCTTCTAATTTCCTGTAGTACAGGATAGATTTCTATAACCCATTGCCTGTATATCTTATTTCCCAGTAGCATGTAAAAATAATTTTTAACATTTGTTTTTAAAAATTTTAGTTCCAAGTTCTTTCATTTACTCCATCCCCACCCACCCTCATTGTGAAAGGAAGCAATTTGATATAGTTTATACATGTGCAGTCATTAAAACACTTCCATAATAGTCATGTTATATTTCCCTTTATCCTATCCAACTCCTTGTTTATTCTATTCTCTCCTTTGACCCTGTGCCTCCTCAAGTGTTTGCTTCTGATTACCCCCTCCCCCAATATGCCCTACCTTCTATCATTTCCCCCTCTCTTATCCTCTTTCCCCCATTTTACTGTAAGGTAAGATAGATTTCCATACCCAATTGAATGTGTATATTATTCCTTCCTTAAGGCAAATCCACTGAGAGTAATATTCACTCATTCCCTCTCATCCCCCCTCTTCCCCTCCATGGTAAAACCTTTTTCTTGCCTCTTTTATGTGAGATAATTTACCCCATTCTAACTCTTCCTTCCTTCTTTTCCCAGTATAATTCTTTCTAACCCTTTAATTTTATTTTTTAGATATCATCCCATATTCAACTCACCCTCTGTTCCTTCTGTATCTCTGTCTCTATCTCTCTGACTCTTTCTTCTGCCTCTCTCTCTCTGTCTCTCTCTCTCTATATATATATACATGTATGTATGTGTGTGTACATATATGTATATT
>NW_020954622.1:1683-2513 GCF_900497805.2 Vombatus ursinus | reverse complement strand
TGTATGTGTGTATATATATATATATATATATATATATATATATATATTCCCTCCAGCTACCCTAATACTGAGAAAGCTCTCATGAGTTACAAATATCATCTTCCCATGTAGGAATGTAAACTGTTCAACTTTGATAAGTCCCTTATGATTTCCCTTTCCTATTTACCTCTTCATGATTCTCTTGAGCCTTGTATATGAATGTCAAATTATCTATTCAGCTCTGGTCTTTTCATCAAGAATGCTTGAAAGTTCTCTATTTCATTGAATGTCAATTTTCTCCCAGAAGGATTATTCTCAGTTTTGCTGGGTAGGTGATTCTTGGTTTTAATCTTAACTCCTTTGACCTCCAGAATATCCTATTCCAAGCCCTCCAATCCCTTAATGTAGAAGCTGCTAAATCTTGTGTTATCCTGAATGTGTTTCCACAATAACTGAATTGTTCTTTTCTGGCTGCTTACAATATTTTCTCCTGTACCTGGAAACTCTGGAATTTGACTATAATATTCCTATAGTTTTCCTTTTGGGATCTCTTTGAGGAGGTGATTGGTGGATTCTTTCAATTTCTATTTTACCCTCTGGTTCTAGAATATCCGGGGAATTTTCCTTGATAACTAAAAGATGGTTTCTAGACCTTTTTTTTTGAATCATGGCTTTTAGATAGTCCAATAATGTTTAAATTATCTCTCCTGGATCTATTTTCCAGTTCAGTTGTTTTTCCAATGAGATATTTCACATTGTCTTCTATTTTTTCATGTTTTTGATTTTGTTTCATAATTTCTTGATTTCTCATAGAGTAATTAGCTGCCATTTGCTTCATTCTAATTTTTAAA
>NW_020954622.1:0-1645 GCF_900497805.2 Vombatus ursinus | reverse complement strand
ATTATTTTCTTCAGTGAGCTTTTGGACCTCCCTTTCCTTTTGGCCAGTTCTGCTTTTTAAGGCATTCTTCTCATTGGCTTTTTGGACCTCTTTTTGCCATTTGGGTTAGTCTATTTTTAAAGTGTTATTCTTTTCAGTATTTTTTGGGTCTCCTTTTGCAAACTGTTGACTTGTTTTTCGTGATTTTTTTGCATCACTCTCATTTCTCTTCCCAGTTTTTCCTCTGCTCTTACTTGCTTTTCAAAATCCTTTTTGAGCTTTTCCATGACCTGAGACAAAGTCTTATTTTTCTTTGAGGCTTTGGATATAGGAGCTGTGACTTTGTTGTTTTCTTCTGGTTGTATCTTTTCATCTCCTTGTCACCAAAGTAAGATTCTATAGTCTGAGATTTTTCTGTTCTTTGCTCATTTTTCCAGCCTATTCCTGACTTTTAACTCTTTGTTAAGGTAGGGCTCTGCTTCCAATGTGGAGGATGTACTGTCTAAAGCTTCAGAGGTTTTGAGCAGCTGTTCTCAGAGAGACTTCTAAGGACCTGTAAATTTTCAGTTTTTCCAAGGCGGTATCATCTAAGGAGAGGTGTTTATTCCCTTCTTGGCTAGTGCTCTGGTCTGTGAGTGACCACAAACACTCTTTTCTGCCTTGGAACTGTGAGGAAGATTCACTTTCCACCGCCATTGCAAGCTTCACCACGCCAGCACTTCTCCTCACCCCAGGACCACCACCCAGGAATGTGACTGAGATCCAAGCATGGGTAAAGCAAGAGAATCCTGCCTCTATGCCAGCAAAAAGACTCTTGCAATCCCCCTCTGATCAACCACTCAATCACCCCATCATCTGTGGGCCAAAAGCTTTGGGAGCAGTTGCAACCCCCACTGCCCAGCAGCTGCACTAGGGCTGGGGTTGGGCCATACTGCTTTCTCACCCAGTTCTGACAGACATTTCCTATTGACCTTCTAAATTGTCTTTGGCATTTGTGGGTTGAGAAATCTGGAAACCACCACAGCTGCCCATGATTCAGTCTCCTAATGCATGCTCCAGGCTCACGGGGTCTTTGCCTGCATGGCCCATGCTGAACTGCGCTTCTCTCCTAGCCCAACGCAATGGACCTTTCCCATCAACTATCCAGGTTGTCTTGGGCGGGAAATTTGTTTCATTCTTTCTTTTTGTTGGTGTTCTGCTGCTGTAGAATTGTTTTAGAGTAATATTTTTAGGTATTTGGAGATTTGTGGGAGAGCTCAAGCAAGTCACTGCTTTTATTCCTCCATCTTGGCTCCACCCCTAATCCCATAATTTCTTAAAACATAGTAGCAGTATTCCATTATTTTTTATTTATTTATTTATATATTTTACACAACTGGGGGTAAGTTACTGGCTCAGGGTCACATAGCTAATAGGTGTCAAGTGTTTGGTCTGAGGCCAGATTTGAACTCAGGTCCTCCTGACTTCAGGGCCGGTCCTCTATCCACTGTGCCACTTAGCTGCACTGTGGTATTCCATTGTTCATGTTCCATGCCTGGTTTAGCAATCACTCCTCAGTTGATGAGCATCTACTTTGTTTCTAATTCATAGCTGTCCCAAAAAGTACCATTATTAATATTTTGGAGTATATGGAAACTTTTTTCTTATTAATGACTTTCTTGGGGTG
>NW_020954621.1:23145-23244 GCF_900497805.2 Vombatus ursinus | reverse complement strand
AATTGATAAATGGTCAAAGGATATGAACAGACAGTTCTCAGATGAAGAAATTAGAGTCGTCTATAGTCATATGAAAAAATGCTCTAAATCATTATTAAA
>NW_020954621.1:22013-22943 GCF_900497805.2 Vombatus ursinus | reverse complement strand
GATGAACAGGTTGACTTCAGAAAAACCTGGAAAGACCTGTATGGTCTGATGCTGAGTGAAGAGAGCAGAACCAGGAGAACTTGTACACAATAACAGCTATGTTGTGCGATGACTAATATTGATAGACTTAACCCTTCTCAGCAATACAAGGGTCTAAGACATCTCCAAAGGCCTCATGATGGAAAATGTTATCCATAAAGAAGAAAGAACTATGGAGTTTGAATGTAGATTGAAGCATACTATTTGCTACTTTTTTTTCTTCTGTTGTGTTTTGTTTCCTCTTTCTGGTGGTTCCTCCTATTGGTTCTAATTCTGATTTACAACATCAAAAAAAATGTAGTTCCTATTTGATTTTAATGAGTTAATATATTAATAAAATACACACACACACACACATATATGTAAAAGCATATGTAGTTTTCTAAATGAATATGCAGCCCACAGGGTTTATGAAAAGTATAGTAGCTCCTGTTTCTGAGTTTGACACCACTGCACAATATCTCAATACTTTATATTTAACACAAAATATCACAGTAGCAAAATTTCTCTTGATTGTCTACCTACCTGTCTAAAGCTCTTTGTCCTTTGTTGTTTCATAATTCGTTAAGACATCCTCTAACCGTATATGTACTGCAAGGCTCTGGCCTGGTCCCTATTCTCTCTACTCTTTCATTTGGTGACCTCACCAACTCCCATCAATATAATTACGCAAATGACTTTTAGGTTTCTAGAAACACCTTTGTTTTTCTCCTGAACTTAAGGTCTATATCACCAATCTGGTGCCTATTGGACATTTCAAACTAGATGTCTCATAGGCATCTCAAACTCACCATGTCCAAAACAGAACTAGCTTCCTCCCCAAGTGTACCTCTTTTCTGAATTTGCCTATTTTTGGAGGGATGGAGGGAAGAAGGCAGGGAGGGAGTGAGG
>NW_020954621.1:0-21970 GCF_900497805.2 Vombatus ursinus | reverse complement strand
GAGAGAGAGAGAGAGAGAGAGAGAGAGAGAGAGAGAGAGAGAGCACCATCATCCTTCCAGTTACTAGGGTTCACAGCTTTGGCTAACCTCAAGACCTTGCTTTCTCCTACTTATCCCACACATCCAATCACTTCCTGAATCTTGTTTCTCCTTTCTCCCTTGCTCATCCTCTTCCCTCTCTCTATTCACATAACACCCTAGGTCAGCCTTGACTGAACTATTACCATAGTCTCTTGATTGATTTCCCTGCCTGAAGTCTCTCCTCACTTCAATCCAACCTTCATTTATCTATTAAAATTATTTTCCTAAAGCATAGGTTTGACCTCAATAAACTCCTATGGTTCCCTATTGCTTTTATTATTGTTGTTGTTGAGTCATCTCAGTCACATCTGACTGACCCCATTTGGGGTTTTCTTGGCAGAGATACCGGAGTGGTTTGCCATTTTGTTCTCCAGCTCATTTTGCAGATGAGGAAACTGAGGCAAACAGGGTTCAGTGTCTGGATTTGAACTCACAGAGATGAGTCTTCCTGATTCTAAGCCCAGTGCTCTATCCACTGCACCACCTACATATACATATCCAGTTTCTCTTAAAGCCCTTCACAACACGGTGGCAATCTATCTTTCCAACCGTGTTATATCGTCCTCCCCTTCTCACATTCTGCAGTCCAGCCAGACTAGCCCCTTTGCTGTCTCTTACACACACCACTCTATCTCTTATCTCCATGCCTTTAGACTGGCTGTCTTCTATTCCTGGTATGCATTCCTTCTGAACCTCTGCTTCTTAGGATTCCTTGTTTCCTTTAAAATTCAGCTTAAATGATACCTTCTACATGAAACCTTTCAGGAGCCCACCCATTACCTTGTGTTTATTATTATTATTATTATCATTGACTAGTGTTTATGTAAGGCTTTAAGGTTTGCAAGGTTATTTACAAATATCCTCACAACAACCTTTGGGAAGTAGATGCTATTATTATCTCCATTTTATAGATGAGAAAACTGAAGTAGAGTTTTGAGGTCGCTCAGTGATACCCAGTTAGTAAATGTCTAAGGCCGGGTTTGAACTCAGGTCCTTCTGACTCCAGGACTGGGGCTCTATCCACTGCACCACCTAGCTGCCCCGTATATATTTTGTGGCTCAGGAGGAGAAAGTGAGGCTGGTGACTTTGCACAGCCCTCCCTCACTTAAATTCAATTCATTTGCATATCATGGCATCACCTCCCTGTCATCATGGTCCTCTTCGAGAATGAAGGACAAACAACAACAATAACAACAACAACTTATATGTGTACCTGTTGTTAACCCTGATAGACCATAAACTCCTTGAGGGCAGATATGGTTTTATTTTTGTTTTTGTATCCACCTAATACAGTGCGTTTCATATAATAGGCACTTAATAAATGCTTATTGATTGAACATACCACAGTAATTAAATCTGACAAACAGAATTAATTCTCAAACACCTGAAATGCCACTACCACCTGCAACATGCCTCTTCAGTTTTGTAAGTTTTGGCTTCCTAAGAGCTGTTTTATTTGAGTTTTTAACAGACCAGCCCAATGTTCCATAATGTCATCTGCTTGAAGGTGCTATGTGATATGTGGAAAGTACATTTTATCCTATGTTCCCAGGCTTATTCTTGAAATTCCTAAGCAGAAACCTGAAATCTCAGATCAGAGGCTACAAAGCGTAGCATTCTATGGCAATGTGTCAGGCACTCTGCTAACCCCCAATGACTTTTTTTCCTGTCTTTGACAGGATTTTGCAATACTTGGGGTTCAAGTTAAGTCACGTGTCCTGGCAGCTGACATAATTGATTACCATAGTGGCAAAGTTGGATCTAATGAATGGCATATTGGGATACACAGTACACATGCATTCTTCATCCTTTCTTCTATGTCCATTTCACCCATTCACCCATCATGCAAGGTGTAGGGAGTCCTGGCATCTTGCAGCTGTAGTTTCTGTTGTAGGTCACGTAAGTTGGTAGACCTCACTATACTCCTCTTCAATGGTGGGGCTTTTCTAGGTAGACAGACAAGTAGTTAAATGCCAATTCCATTTAGGGACATTCTCCCAAAGATTCCTGTCCCAGATCTTTGATTTTCCACCCTTGCATTAGCCATGCCTGAGATCACTCAGCATGTGCCATTAGCTATGACCCATAAATCAGTGTAAAAACACATCAAGTACCAGGTCTTCTGTTTGTCATGTCAATATATCATGAACCACTCTGAATTTAGCCTGTGGGATAATTTGCCTTCAATTCAAATCTGTGAACATTTATTGGGCATCAGACCGCCGTGCTATGTGTTGAGCTTACAAAGGCAAAAATGAAAATATCCCTGTCCTCAAGGAGGTTACATTCTACTGTCATTCTCTTCTTGTTACTTTTGTAGTAGCAATTGACTAGTAATCAGTAGCTACTTATTTACTTTTTAAAGTGCTGTGGCTCCTCACCCTGTGGAAATAGAATTTTAGAGGGCAATGGAAGCTCTATCAATTTCAACTTCGCCTGGACAACCAGGATGGGAAGATTCTATCTCTCTGGACCAGGAATCAAAATGAGACTTGTGCCAGCTGCTATAGCTATTGCTACAACACGTTTGGGGACAGATGAGCTGACTACAGAATGCAGCCATTGTCTCTGCGGTGGGGCAGACCCCCACCACTGCCTTCTCAGTTACAATCCCACAACTCCTCTGTAGGTTTCCAATCTAACAAAGGGATCCTGATCCCTATTTGGGTCCCTCATAATCAATGTCACTAGGTGGGAGCTTAGGGTGTCCAGGGGTGGGGAATCTGTGGCCTTGAGGCTACAGGTTCCCCAGCCCAGTAGACTGAAACATGTTTCTAGACATGGCCAGTGTATGGATTTGTTTTATTTCTCTATGCCTATTTGTTGCAAGGGTGTTTTGTTGATTTTTTTTGGGGGGGGGAATAGCAGTAATTGTGACACCAAAAAAGAATAAAAAAGAAAAGAAAGAGAAAGGGTCATTGTAGATTTTTTTTTTAAAAAAAGATATATTAACAGACTGGTTTAGGAGGCACATAAAAGTAGGATAGCTTTGAAACTAACTTGTTAAATGTGTTACATAATTTTTAAAAGAAATACATGCTATGTGTAATGGAGATGCAGGGTATATTATAGAATCCTCTTTCTCTGTTCTTCCTTGTATGTTGAAATCCTGATGTTTGTTCATGTTTGCCATGTACAGAACGACAACAACAAAAACATTTTTCTTAAAGAAAAAGAATCCGTCGTTTCTGAATTAGGGAATAGGATTTCCTTAAATAGCTGGTTGTTTCTCTTGCCCTCAGTGCCTGGTAATGTGGAGAAATGGCCTCAAGTACTAGTGAATGTGGGTCAATGGATCTCATTGAGGACTCCCATTCTTGTATTGATTGTCCATTGCCTCATCCCATCTCTGTTTCAATTTGGAAGTCTCGACAGGTCTCAGAGGACAGAGGAATCAAGCATACTCAACTGTCTCATCCCCTTAAGTCTTCCATGCTGTCCCTATTCCATGTTTCAGGAACATGGTCCCCCCAAGTCAGATTTAGGCAGAGACCTGACATGACTGAGAGCTACCTTTTCTTTCAAGCAAACAAAGTTAACCTGGTCAGCAGAGTCTGAGCCTGTTTTTCTGCTTCTGGTAATTTTCCAGGGACTCTGGCAATTTAAGTACCTCTAGTTTTTTCCATTTAGTACAATCCTGCTCTTCTCCTTCTGAAGTTTGCTTAGAGAAAGGGAGAGTAGCCAAACCTCCCTATAATTCCTGGACACTGACTTTTTCATAGCATTTTGCTCCATGTTCACCTTCTCTCTCAGTCCCCCAACCTTATTCACGAGAACATTTTCTTGAAATCAAAAGTGATTAGAAATCCTCATATGTGGTGTCCCAAAAGTCTTAGTGCAATTTGAATCTTTAATAGCTTAAATATTAGGACTGAAAGGATTGTTGTTCTCCACCCTGCTCCACTCTGGCTTGGGTCTTCCTGGAAGCAGGGGACTGGATGATGTGACCTTCAAAGGCTCTTTTCATCAGCATGATACAGGGCAGAACATTCTATTGACATTTAGGACACTTGGGTTTGAGTCCTGGCTCCATCACTTACAGCTGTGTGACCTTGGAGAAGTCATTGGGCTTTTCTAAACATCAGTTTCCACATCTCATAATGGGAACAGAGTTTATAAAGTACTTCTCTCCCAATTCAAAGTACTAAAAGTGTTAGCCACCATAAAGTGCTACTTAAATATTAGCTCTGTTTCTTGTTAGAGCCCTGATTTCTCAAAAACATCAATGATGTAGTGCTGGTCCTTCCTGAAGTTATAGTGAATTACTCCCACAGTGCCCAGAGCCAAGCCTGTCCTGGGAAACTAGAGAAGGCCTGAGGTTGAGTGAGAAGCCACACTGGAGACCAATAGCCCAGAGCCAGGCCTGGTGCTGTCATTATCCCATTACAATACTGTAATGTTGCTTTTCATGTGTCCGTGCCTCAGACTTTCCAAAGAGCTCTCACATCCACAATTTCACAATACAAATGGGCAGTGGAGTGGGGCAGGTGGATATCCATATTCGAGAGATGAAGAAACTGAGGCTTTGAGAGGTTGATTGTGACAAGTTGGTAGCAGAGCATGAACTAGAACTAGAACCCAGATGACCTGATTCCTATGTGGTCAACACTGTCACAAGAAGAACTGGGTCAAACACAGCAGGGGAGAAGATTGGACACCCAGATTCCAGGAGGACACCCAAGCAGGGAAGAAATAACTCAGCACCCTTGGCTGGGTTAAGAGAAGACAGACCAGCCACCACAGCTGGAGCACAGACCCTCCCCATTCTCCCTGAGTCTGTATCTGAGAAATCTGAATGAACTGGCCCCTATCCTACTACTCTCTTCTCTCTGGGTCTGTGCCCCTTCCCATGGGGAAGAAATTGGATTAAGAGGGGAGCAGGTTCTGATTTTCAATAACACGTCCCTTCAGTTCTCCCATGCCACTGGTGGCTGATGTCAGGGAAAGCAGTACAGAGAGGTACTACTAGTAGGTCCTTTAAATGACAAATTCATTTATTCATCAATCTGTTCATTCATTCAGCTATTCACCTGTATCTGTTATTTGTCCCATGTTATTCAGGGTGGAGATGGAGATTGGACTAGGGGAGAATACAAAGTCCTTGCCTTCTAGTTTACAATTTCAATAGGGAAGGTAAATTATGTGGTACAATAAGCGTCCTGGGATTTGAAAGGAGGAGATGGCTGATGGTTGGAGTATTATGGAAAGCCTTCTTGAAAAGGTAGGCCTTAAAAGATGCGTAGGGTTTGAAGAGACTGAAAGGAGGGAATGGGGAAGAGGGAGAGGTAAGGAAAAAGTATGAGCAATGACATGAAGCTAGGAATGTACTTAGCATATGAGGAGACCAGCTGGGCTATGTGCCCTGGACCACTGAAAGATTAAGTTGGAACCAGATTGCAGAAGGCCTTCAGTATCAGACTAAGGAGTTTGAAGGGTGTTGATTTTGTTGTTTGTCCTTCATTCTCGAAGAAGACCAATGACATCGCTGGGGTGACGTCTTAATTTTTGAGTGAATTGGCTTTACTTGAGGCAGAGCGGCCTCCCTCTCCTCTCCAGAATCACTGAAGTCCAGTGGCAAGACAAAAGTCAACGTGGCTGGTGATGGCCCAGAACGCAGTGGATGGCCTTGGTCTCTTTAAATTAAGGTCTTTCCCAGGCTTCAGTTTGTCTGAGGCAATGCCCATTTGATACCTAAGGGCTAGGTAAGATGAGACAAAAGATGGCTTAGAATGAGTATAAATAGCAATTCTTTTCTGCTCTGGCCAGAAATTTCAAGGGCCTTTCCCTCCCAGATTGATATTTTTGTGGTGGTAAGAAGTTTGAAAATGAACTTATGGATAAGGAGGAGCCATTGGGGATTTTGGGCTGTGAAGAGAGACAGTAAAAGGGAAAATGCCAAATGTCAGGATCCTGGGGCTCTAATAAGCAGGGGCTATGTCTCCTTGGCCAGTGAACTCCCGAGCTTATCTAGGGGACTTTCCACAGCCACTGTGGCCTCTCACCCCTGCCTTGGCTCTGGGTGTAGCACCTATCCATTTATTTGGCATTCACACTGCGGGTTGGGAGTTTCAGAAGCTACCACAGCTCAGAGGTGTTAGTGTGAGTTTTTTAAGGCAAGAGATTTATTTCCTAGTTTGGATTTCTGTCCAGAAATCGCCTAAAGAGTTTTATTCCTAATGGCTCCCATTTGTGTAAGAAAACCCTAGGTTTTATTCATTTACTCAGCAGCAAGATTCCTATCCTAAACCAGAGCCCCCAGACCAGAGAGCCTGCAGCCCCTCTTGCAAAGAGGAAATTTCCAAGTTGGAGAAGCTTGTTTTCAGACATGAAATGTGCTCTTTCGAAATGTTTCCCAGATCAAAGGGCTGGCACAGTGGGCACAGCCAATGACGGCCTGACTCCTCCATCTGCATGGGGCCCAGAGACGGCCCCCACCAGTCCCACAACAGCCTTCCCAGCAGGAAACACCCCAGTCTGTCAACTCCAATGATATGGTTGGTTCCTGCCTCCCCCACCTCCCAGCCCACTCCCATCCCACCCTTTTATCTTCTCCCATTCCGAAGAAAGACCCAAGTGAGAGTGTCCTCTTGTAATGTTACAGGGGATGGGGAAAGGAGCAGAGAAAAAGCCTCGTGAATGAAGGCAAAGAGAAGAATCATGGCCAGGCTCCAGGCCTGGCTGAAAAAGTTTGCTCATAAACTTGAGCATTTCTGAAATGTGCTCTCTTTCCTTCAGGCTCTCAGGATCTGCTTTGGTTCTTGAGGAGGTGGGAGGGGGTTGGTGGTGAATGTCTGAGGCGCCCATAATCCATTATGGAGACCTGCCAAGCATTTCCCTAGCCCATTGCTGTTGACAAAGCACTTTCCTCACAACACTCCTGTGAGTTAGACAAGGCAAGTATTATTAGCCCCATTTTACAGCTGAGGAAACTGAGGCTTGCCTTCAGTTGTAAAGCTACTACTGTCAGAACTGGGACTTGAATGTGGGTCTCTTTTCCCACCCTGCTCCTTGGGTAGCCAGAAAACAGTTGCCTTCTCATCAGCCCCCAGAGTTCTTAATGAGAGCCTGACTTTTTAAGATACCTATCTTTGCTAAGAGCTAGGTAGTTCCCATCTCACAAGGACCAGGGGAATATCAAAGAGGTCAGAGGGCTCAGTCTTATTCCCAATTTTGGAACAGATTACATAGCAACGCTAACTCTCTGCATGGTGGTGGTTTGTAAAGTCTGAGAGAGCCCCAGAATACTGGCCCAGATTCAGGTTTCACCATAAAAAGTCAGGCCTTAAATGCCTCCTTACCCCTTTCCCATGACTGCAGAAAGCCCATTAGCCCCTGGCCCTTCCTTTCTAGTGGCTCTGAGATCTCCACACATTTAGTCCCATGGGCTTGTTCCTAAGGTCGCTGGCTGGTCGCAGATTTATTTGAGCAGTGTTGGCTTCTAGTAGAATGTAAAATACTTCTCCCTCCCCACCAAGAACATTAGAAAGTATATGAGGCTGCAGAGGAAGATCTTGGCCTTCTCTGCTTCTAACCCCCAGAATTTGCCCCTAGCACTTCCAGATTGGAGAGGCTTAAACCATGACCCCTGCTCTGTAGGCCTCTCATTCCCATGTCTAGAAATTATCCCTTTCTCCAAAAGATCTGTATCTGCTCCCTCACCCCAACTGAGCACTCAGTCAGCTGATTGGTGCTATCATCACCTGAAGACCTATGAGCCTATAGGTCTGTAATTCTTAGCGGTCTCTGTGTGTGTGTGTGTATGTGTGTGTGTGTGTGTGTGTCTGTTTGTCTGTCTGTCCGTGTCCGTGTGTTCTACATCCCTTTGGTAGTCTTAAGGCACCTATGGACCCCTCCTAAGAATAATTTTTTTAAAATACACAGGACTACCAATGAAAGAAATTATATTGAAATACAGTTATCAAAAAAAAAATTTTTTTAAGTTCACAGACCCTGGTTATAAATCCTTGCTATAGGCCAAGTTCTCTCTACATTGACTCTAAGTAGCTCAGAGAGTTAGAAAGACAACCCTGGATGAGTCAGAAAGCTGCCTCAGTGTTAAGGTCCTGTTTTTGCAAATGGGGTTTCTTTGCCAGCCCTGGCTCTCATTTCTTAGGACATTTTGGTTGCTGACCAGCTGCCTCCCATGAATATCATGCTCATTTTCTGTTTGCCCAGATGTAGATGTGCCATCTGGCTCTGCCCTAGGATATTTCTGTCCTCTTGATTTTGCTGGCTTACCTGGCCTCTGACTCATACTCCCCAGGCCCTTGCCTTTTGTGTGTGGCAGGCTTTCTGGATCATGCCTGATCCCCTGGGCTGGCTGCCACCCACGATTCAATGTAATGCTCTGTGAGGGAGGCCATGGGCTCAATATGAAATGCAGCCCAGCCAGGCACCTGGGCAATTAGTCCATTTAGTAAGCAATTCTGTGGTCAGATAACAGACTTTATAGTAAGACTTCTTAACCTGGGATCCAAGGAGAGTGAGCAGATTTCAGGGGGACTGTAAACTTGAATGGGAAAAAAATGTTGTATCTTTATTTTCACTAATCTCTAACTGAAATTTAGCAGTTCTTTCAAATATTAATTTAAAAACCCTATTATTCTGAGAAGGTGTCCCTAGGCTTCAGCATTTGGCTTCACTGCCAAAGGGGTCCAAGGCACAAAAGAAGTTAAGGACCCCGACTTTAGAACAATCTCAGAGAAACTTAGGATCATAAGATCACAGAATTAGAGCTGGAAGGGACTTGAAAAGTCTAGTCCAAACCTTTCATTTTACAGTGGCAGCAACTGGGGCCCGGAGACATTAAGTAATTTGCTCAAAGTAGGAAGTGGCCAAGCCAAGGACCGGAGCTGTGGTCCCCTGTCTCAAAATCCTGTACTCTATCTAGTACCATGATGATAGGGAATCTTCGACCAGGGCCTCTCATGCAATAGGTGTTTAATCAATTACTAGTTGACTGATTCTACATGTTCCTATTGGACTTTGCCCTAGACTTCTCATAGAGGAGGCCCTCCCTGTCAAAGGAACTGGGACTTAGATGGATGGAAGAAGCTCAGGGTCTCCAGGACAAAATGATCAGCCCCTTTTTGAAAGAGCCCAAAGTCTCTGTGCCAAACCCAGACCTGAAGCCCTGTCTTCCTATCACTGTTCTATCAAATGAATAAAGTATAGAAAGTGTTTTGCAAACTTTTATGCCCATATAAACGTGCTTCTGCTGTTACTGCTACTATTACTACTGCCATTACTATGAATAGGAGAGGGGGAGGGACCAGGCCTAACTCCTTGCTGTCCACACTGCCCTTCTTTCATTTTCAAATGTGTTCTAGCTTGTAAGGTGTCATTATGTCTGTGAGGGGCCTGGGTTGGAAGACAGAGAATCATTCTTGCTAACTCTACCCTCGGGGAAGTGCGTGGAGTGAGGGACTCAGGGGCCATGGCCTAGATACATCCCTACCCAAACAGAAGGGGACCCTCCCCCAGCCAAATTCAATTTTCTTTAATAGGGCCCTCAGTCCTGACTCAAAAGATACCACAGGAGGCAGCCAGGTGGCATAGAGGATAGAGCACTGGGCCTAGGGTCAGAAAGACCTGAGTTCAAATATGCCTCAGATACTTCCTAGCCACGTAATCCTGGGCAAGCTATTTAACCCTTGCCTGCCTCAGTTTCCTCAACTGTAAAATAGATATCATAATAGCACCTATATCCCAAGGTGCTTGTGAGGATTAAGTGAAATAATACATGTAAAGCATTTAACATAATGCCTGGCACGTAGTAGGTACTTAATAATTATTTCTTTCCTTACTTCCTTTCTTCCTTCTACAGGACACCGTGGCAGTGTGACATGGCATCGAAAAAGCTAATACTATATTAAGCTGTATTGGAAAAGGCAGTGGGGTAAAGAAGAAAGAACATTGGTATTGGAGTCAGAGGACCTGGGTTCAAATCCTACCTCTGACACTTACTATCTATATGACCTTGGGCAAGTCACTTTACCTCTAGGGGCCTCAATTTCCTCATTTATAAAATGAGGGTATTTGGGCTAGATGTTCTGAGGTCTCTCTTCCAGCCTTCCATCTATAACACTATAAACTCAGAATGAAGGAGATGGAATGGCTCTATTCTGCCCTGGCCAGACCACCCTGGAGCAGTGAGGTCTGTTCTAGATGTCACCATTTAAGCTAGAAGGCGTCTAGAAGAGAGGAACCTGGCTAGTGAGTCAGGTGGGACCGTACCTTGGGAAGTCTGGCTGCAGGAACTTGAGATGTTTAACTGGGAGAAGAGAAGATTTAGGAAGGATATGTTAGCTGTGTTCCAGTATTTGGAGGGCTGTCATGTGCATTCTGTCAGACCCTACTGGGCAAAGCAGGAGCAGCTGAGGAAGGGATGGGAGTAGGGGAAGGGAGGGCAGAGTGAAGGAAGGTTTAGACTGGCTGTAAAGTAAAAATTCCTAATTTCCTAAAAAAAAAACCGAAAGTGGAATGGCCTTCCTCAGGCAACAGGTAGTGGGCTCCACATCACTGGAGATGTTCAGAAAGAAGCTGGATGGCCAGTTGTTTGAATGTTGCAGAGGAGATTTTGGTTCACATGTGGCTTGGGCCAAGGCCCTTGGAGGCACCTTCCAACTCTGAGATCTTGAGATTCTTCTTACCTGTGGCATCACCTCTAAGGTCAGTGACTGTAGGCCAGAGTCATTGGGTTTGGGACCTGGTATTGACACTTCCACCTGGGATCTTACCTCATGGGCCAGGTAAGAGCCTATAACTAAGAATGCAGTCAGCCTTGGGCGTCAAACAATTAAATGAAGAATTGCAACCCTTGAGAGACTTCCCAGGAATTTCCACACTTGACAGCCTTCCTTGAGGAGCTAGCAAATGAGCCCCTTCAGAAGGAGGAACCAGGCAGGGCTGAGATGATTATGAGACCTAATAGTAATTGGTGATTTCTTTAACATAAACATGATTGCTATGCTTTACCCAATATTTGCGACTCTGAACCAGAGAAATAATTAGGGATTTCACTTACAGTTCAATTTGTTTGCACACCCTGGGAATTTCTTATTCTTTCCAATACAGTATGTGGCATTGGCCTCCAGGGTTCTCCAAGTACACCCTAGATATCAACTCTTTAATTCCTGAACATTCTTGCATGGACAGAGTAGATTTGATTGCTTGGTTTTAAGGAGGCAGGTTGGTGAGTAGAGGAGGTATAAGCTGGAATTCCTTAGGGGACAAATGGAGTAGATGAAAATTGGCTAATGGGTCCTCTTTGTTCTTTTCTGGAGTGGAAGGGAGCAGCTCTGATCTAGGCCCTGGATGAAATCATCTTCCTGGTGATGGACTGGTCTGACTCTGGAGAAGGTTTCCAGTCTTGATTAGCATTGTTCTTGTTACCTATAGCTCTCTAAACGACTCTCCCAAAGTACCCCTACAATTTAAATCAGGATCCTCAAATCTAAAGCTCTAGTCATAGATGTATTGTCCCTATATATAATCTGGGTCAATGATAGAAAGGTGACCAGGGTGAGATTTAGTCCATCTTACACAGTGTTGGGTAAGAGGCAGTGAACATATGTAACAGTCTACATCTTCAACTCAGCATGTCCAAAACTGAACTCACTCTCTTTCCCCCAAAAAACTTCTCATCTTCCTAATTTCCCTATTAGTGTGGATGGCACCACCACCCTCCCAGTTCCCCAGACTAGAAGCCTAGGTATCATCTTTCACTCCTCATAGTCTCCTACCACCATAGCCAACTTGCAAACAAAATCTGTCAATTTTACTTTCATCATGTATCTCCCATATGTTCCCTTCTCTCCTCTGCCACCATCTTGGTACAGACCCTCATTCCTTCATATGTTGACTGTTGCAATAGCCTGTTGGTTAGTCTCCCTGCCACAAGTCTCTCCCCATTCCAGTTCATCCTCCACTCATCCACCAAGTGATTTTTTCTAAAAATCAGGTTCCTGATCATGTCACTCCCCTATTTGATGAACTTCATTGGTTCCCAATCACTTCCAGAATCAAATATAAAATCCTTTGGTGTTCAAAGCCCTTCATAACCTGGCCACCCTGATACCTTTCTAGTCTTCTTAAACCTTATACTGACTCCCACCCCAAATACTCTTCAATGGCTCCTTGCTGTTCCTCACACAAGAAACTCCATCTCTTGCCTTTGGCCATTTTCACTGGCTCTTCCTCTTGCCTGAAATGCTTTTCCTCTTTCCCTCTACCTCCTGGCTTCCCTGGCTTCCTTCAAGTCCTTGCTAAAATCCCACCTTCTCCAGGAAGTCTTTCTTGATCTTCCTTAATTCTATTATCTTCCCTCTGTTGATTATTTTCTATTTATCCTATCTATAGTTTGTTTGCATAATGCCTATCCCAGTAGACTGTGAACTCCTTGAGAGGAGGGACTGACCTTCTTTTGCTGTTCTTTGCATCCCCAAATTTCAACACAGTACCTGGTACAAAATAGGTACTTAATCAATGTTTATTGACTGACTGGGCTCAGTGATTACCAGTCTGCCCTGGCCAGTCTACGTCTAGACTATTGCACTCCATTTTTGGCCCCACATTATAAGGCCTGTTCAGAGGAACATAACCAAGATGGTAGGGGGACTTAAAACCATGGCTTATGAGGATCAGTTAAAAGAATTGAGAATGTTCAGCGCAGAGAAGAGAACACTTAGAATGGGTATTTCTTCAAATACCTAAAGGTATGATAGAATTTAAAGCTGTCCATCTCTTTCCTTTCTTGACTATGCTTTTCCCATTCTCCCCACTCCCCTAAGCTGCCCCCCCAGTCTTTCTCCTTTAGCATCTGAAGAGATGTCCCTAATCTCTTCCAGCCATCTTGCAGTGGGGCGGAGGAGAGGAGGAGGCCAGATACTTCAGGGCTGGGAGACAGTGGGTGGGAGGCCCAACTCCCTAACTTTCATCATTTCAGACCCAGGTGCTGCTCGGAGCCCCAAATGGGCAGTCTGGCACAGGAAACACTGCTGTCAGCCCTGTCATCTTCTATTGAAGAGAACAGAGGCTGGAAAGGGGAATGGGCAGAGAGGGGTAGAGCTCAGCCTCTCCAGGAGGTGGCCCCACCCAGACCCAGCAGCCCATGTGGCTTTGGAGAAATGATGGCCCCTCTAATGAGATAAATAACAACAGGGAAGGCAAAGCGTTCAAGAAACATGAAACAAGGAACCAAAGCGCCTGCTCCTGCTTCAGTTTAAGCTCCTGGCTTTGAGGGGAGAGGAATTCCTTTAATACTGCTTAATAGAAGCCACATTTTGTGTGCTCTTTGCTGGTCCAACCATATAAAAGAAGGCAGTCAACCAAAGCAGCTAATATAAAACTGTTGCCAGAAGAATTTCATAGGCAAGTATTCTGATTAAGGGAAAAAATAGATATGAAATTGGGCAATAGAGAACAATCAGTGACCTTGTTCTTTCTCTTCCCGGCCTTCTCTGACTGGCTTCTGCTAAAACTCCTGGGGAAGATTTGGCTGGACGTGATAGCTTTCAGCAGGTCAGATCTTATCATCTTCTCTTCCGTCTTCCAGAAAGGAGACTGGCTATGAGCTATTATCTGATCGAAAACCAATCCAGAAACAAACGCTTTGGTTACCCCATTAAAAAAAATGAATTGCTGTCTCTGTCTCTGATTTTGTCTCTGTCTCTCTTTCTGTCACACATACCCCACCATACCAGAAAGAATGATTAGCAGGCTGAGAGGATTCATCCTCCAAATATTGTACATTCTCTGAGTGAAACCTCCTGAGACAGCCTGGCTCCATCATACGGTTCTTCCCTGCTCATTGGCCTGAGCTTTTTGCCTTGAAAAGACTGGCTAACACCATACTGAAAAGGCAGGTAAGCCCAGGGGGCTTTGTTCTGTCTCTCAGCCCATTGGTGCTTTGGTTGGGGAATGAACATGGATCAGCCAACAAGCACCATGGACTGAGCAACTCTCTCTCAATCCTGGGGGTAGAAAGCTCTGTTCTAGGGCTCTTGTGGAGGTGAGAGGGAGTGACGATTCAGGGCAATTCAACAAGTATGTTGAGTGGTTACTCTGAAAATTAAGGGTGCACGATGTCTACCCTCCAAGAGGCTTACAGTCTAACTATGTGATTGTAAGGCACCCAGAGATCATAGTCATCAATGCAGAAGTAGAGGGGAACTTAGAGGTTATCCAATCCTCTCTTAATGAGTTTAACTCCTTCATTTTACAGATGAGAAAACCGAATCCCAGAGAGGATAAAAGGCCAACCCCGGGATCATGGCATGTAGATTTTTGGAAGCTGTAGGAGATGGTGAAGCACGAATACCTATAGGCAGCACGGGGGAGAAAGAGAGAGAGAGAGAGACAGAGAGAAAGAGAGAGAGAGAGAAAGAGAAAGAGAGAGAGAGAGAAAAAAAAGAGAGAGAGAAACAGAAATTCCACAAAGAGTTTCAGGAAGACGTTAAAGTAGACAGTAAACCCCTCTGCAGAGGATTTTTGAAAAGTGTGGATAGGAACATGAACCTCAAATTTGATATTAAAGGGCAGAGGTAGAGAATCCCCCCCTGGACGGAGAATGAGGCAGAGCAAAGAATGAGAGATACCTGCTCAGCCCTGGTTATTGAGACCTGGCTCAGTTGGGGATAAGAACAATAGTAATAACAATAACTATAATAGTGTATAATATAATATTAATAGTACTTATAACAATAGTAATAATATTAACACTATTTAATAATAGTAATAATTGTCAATAACAATGAGAATAGTAATAAATCTTATTGTTATTATTATTATTATGGTTCACTTGTGTTTGACTCTGTGATGCCATTTGAGGTTTTCTTGGCAGAATACTGGTTTGCCATTTCCTTCTCTAGCTCATTTTACAGATGAGGAAACTGAGGCAAACAGGGTTAAGGGACTTGCCCAGGGTCACACAGCTAGGAAGAGTCTAAAGCTCGATTTGAACTCAGGTCTTCCTAACTCCAGGCCCAGTGCTCTATCCACTGTGCCTCCTAGTTGTCCTATACTATACTATACTATACTGTAACATAATATAATATACTTATATTATATTATATTATACTATGTTATGTTTTTTATTTTATATTATAGCACCCCACCTTCATATAGACCTTTAAGGTCTACAAAGTGCTTTACATTTGAGCCTCACAATAACTTTGTATGATAAGTGCTATCATTATCCCCTTTTTACAGCTGAAGAAATAGACTTAGAAAAATAAAGTGTCTTCCCCAGAATCACAAAATTAGTAAGCACCAGAGGCAAGATTTAATCCCAGGTCTTCCTGACTCCAGGTCCAATACTCCATCCACTATGCCATGCTGCCTAGACAAGAGCAAAGCCAGAGAATAAGATGGTGACAGCAGAGACAAGGCTTATTTAAAATGCCTAAGGAATGAGACATGGAAGAGGACCACTCATATAGGGAACTTCCTTGTGGAGGAAATCCCTTCACTGATGTGGATCAGCAACTGTGCTTCAACTTATATTCATAGAGACTGTGGGAACTTGCTCAAGGTCACCCAGCCAGTCCGTGTTAGAGGTAGAAACTTGAACCCAGGTCTTCCTGGCTACAAGGCCCGTTCTCTATCTGCTACACTATTGCTACCTTTTTTTGCTTAGGACCATGCTTTAGTGAGAAGACTTTAATTTGACAAACATTTATAAAGTCCCTACTGTGTGTATGAAAATGCAAAGCTTAGGTAAGACATGGTCTAGATCATGGGCCACTTGGGTGGGCAAATCCCAGGGACCACCTACCCCACTATTCCTGCTTACCACCTCAAAAAACCCTCACTGGAATTAATGGAAAGGCAGGCGCCACTCCGGATGAGACGCCAGTGAGGTACTGTCTGGTTTTTATTAAATATCATAAGTAAAGTATTAATTCTTACCAGAAAGAACAGTTTAGACAGTGTCACAATATAAACATTCATACTGCAAGACATCAGTCTATGGGCCATCTGGGGGGATCCTCATAGTTCCTCAACATCTCCCAAACCACACTTGGAGATCTCCTGATTTGGAAGGAGGAGAGAGGGAAGATAATGAAATACTATCACAACATCCCCTCAATCCATGCTCAACCAAATCCCTGGGTTCTTTCCTGCTGGGTATTATTCAAATGTAGAACCAGGCAGGCAATAGAGATGGTGTTTCTGTTTCCACATGGCAATTGGGTGGTGGTAGTGGGAGGCAAGGGTGTTGCCCAAGTGTATGCTGAGCATGTCAGGAGCTCTTTTCGGGGAAAGTTTCTATTCCTGTGACATGCTTAGTGCAATTCAGGGTCCAGTCATTAATCAAACTGGCTTGATACATTATGAACATCTCTCTGAGGACCCACCTCACAGCTCTCTGAGATATTCAATTAGGCTCAGCAATCAATAAAGTCGAGTTAGAAGGAAAGGCTGAGGACTTAGTCTCCTGTGCAGATATTTGAGGTTCTTAAGAGTTTCGAGAGAGATTTGAACAGACCTTCCTGACTTCTTGGGAAGCCCTTCAGGTTTCTACCTACCCTGTTCCCTCTTTGGGTCACCAGAGTTCTTAATACAGGTCAAAACTAACAGGGCTGAGCTGGAGTTTCCCCTAGGTCTTCAAGGCAGCCTGTTCTCTCAGGAATACACACAGAGGCTGGAAGTTAGGAAACCTGCTGTCTATTGTCAGCTTCACCACTAACCTTCTGCGTTGCACGGGTAATGGTTACTACTCATGAGACATTTTACCAAACTGCATCCCAGTTACCTCACCTGTAAAATGAGAGAGTTGGACCATATGGCCTTTGCCATCCCTTTTCAGCTCTCAATCTACGACCCAGTGGCTCTGTCTATACTAACTGACCTCTACTTCTCCAAAGGGTTTTTATCTCCTGCTGTCTTGTCTTATTCCTCCTACTTTCATATCTGCCAGTAGGCACAAGATGGTGAGGGCCCACGGGTACTGGTTCTCTCCTATGATTCTCTGTACTGTCCTCTCCCCCAACACCCTCACCCCCACCTAGAACCAATAGAGATCCTGCATAGGTATGGGTATTCAAATACTGATTGGTTTCTAGCATTTTAGCTTTAAAGCTCTGTAGAAGAGGGCTTAAGAAATCTTCTTATCCAACAGTGTCATTTTACAGAAACCAGATAAAATTTCTTGTCCAAAGTCACACAAATAGTAAACAGCAGAGAAGAAATTCGAACCCAGGGTTTCTCCCTCCAAATCCAGTGCTTCTTCTGTATGGCCATGCTGTAGTCTTCCCCCATTAGAATGTAAGCTTCTTGACGACAGGGATTGCTTTTGCTTTTGATTTCTATCCCCAGCACTTGGCATCAGACTTGGCACTTTGTAAACACTTAATAAACAATTTTTGGTGGATTGATTGCCTTTCTCCATTCTTGAATTACCTTAGATAAGTCACTTCTGCCCTTCTGCCAACTTCCATTCTTTTCTCACCTATGAAACAGGAAATTAAGCCCTGCCCTGTCTCCCCTCCCCCACCCCCCACCAAGATAATTGATGGGAAATCACCCTAAAGATAAAATTGCCTGAAAGCTGCAAGGGATGATGAGCAATAATAGCAATAAATCACTGTCTCCTTGGCCTAAATGGATTCCATGGTCTGGAAGCATTCATGGAGCTTCCCAAGATGCTTAATTTACTCCTGAGGTATTGCTTGTGTATAAGGAAGCTATGGTTTTTTGTCTATTAAAGAAACAGACGCAGAGCAGACCTGGGCTCTGGGGCTTTGGGGGCTAGGGTAGGATTGATTCGTAGAGATATGGGGGCACCCTACTACCAGGCTCTGGGTCAAAGACCAAAACTGGAGGGCTCAGTCACTTAATTATTTTGCTGCTTCTAAACAGCTGAGTATTGGGAGACCTGTAGGACAAGCATTTGGATGACGTTTGTCTGAGTTTTTCAGGCTTCCATCCAGATGTGCAGCTTTATGGCGTGGGCCACCTTACTGTGCCCTCCAGGGTCACCCTCTGTCAAAGCTGGGGGGGTCACTATAGGGAAAGCTGGTGTGGGAGAGGGGGGAGGCCCCAGAAACTAGAAAAGAGAAAGGTCTAAAGAGACCCAGGGCCTCCAGAACCCAAGGGTTCTCCCTTTACTCCCGCGTGGTTCATTGTATCTCCTCTCCCCTCACTATGGCCTCTTCCTCCACTCTCTTCCCCATATCTCCTCTGCCAAGCTTCCCTCTTTCCCTTGCCACCTGGCAACCCTCTAGCCCAAGCATTTAGTCTATCTTACAAGGATTTGTTGTTTCTCTTTACATACCTGGAGACCTAGTGTGAAACCCTGACCAATGCCCAGGCCAACTGCTTTCCAGGCAGGGGGTGTGTATTCCATGGGGTCCTCAAAAGATTATTAAGGGACTTTCAGCTCCAGCTGTAATGTATGGACTTCATAGTAGGGATATAGAATTATAAGCCCGAGGGATTGAAGTGGGATTTAGAATATGTATTAACCACTTTTCAGCAATAATAATACTAGTCCTAGGTAACATTTACATTGCACTTTTAAGACTTGTACAGTACTTTGCACGTATTATCTCATTTGATCCTCAGAACAACCTAAGACAGGTGCCATTATTGTCCCATTTTACAGAGGAGGAAATTGAGGCAAGAGAGGTTGTGACTTTTCCAGCTAGTAATTGTTCCAGGTAAGATTCAAACTCAAGTTTTCTAAGCAAGATTTAGTTCAAATGAAATAACATATATAAAGATGTTTCACAACCCATAAATCACTGTGTAAATGCTGGTTATTATTATTATCATTATTAATTTGGAATCCAATTTAATTCAACAAATATTTATTAAGTATATTACCATGTGCAAGCACTATGTTAAACATGGGAGGTGAGTGGGTGGGAAGGGGAGACAAAGACACCAAGTCCTTGCCCTCAAAGAGCTTGCTTTCTACTTGGGAAATACAGCATACACCCAGATAAGGAAATCCACATGAAACCAGGACCATGCTGTATCAGTAAGATTTATTTTGTTTCCTCAGCCATAGCTTTATCTCACTGGAACTTTTGTCTTCAGTCACAAGGAGGGCCAGGACTGAATGTCTGGATGATTCCATGCAGTATGTCCCCACCGCTGGGGATTCAAAGTGCCTACTCCCTGACCGAGGGCTAGTGATGTCACTTTTGTACAGGATGGAGGACACATTTCCTTGAGAATCTAGTTTTGGTAGGTTTATTTATTTATAAATAGTTTATTGCTCTCACTTATCAATGGAAGTTTGACCCCACAGCCCCTCCCCCATCCACACACACCTTGTAACAGATAAGTCCAATTCAAATAAAACAAATCAGTACATTAGCCATACCTGAACCCATTATGCCTCAGTTCCCACTTATATTCCATCACCCCTTTTCTGAAAGGAAGGAGGCAAGATACATTGATCATAAGATCATAAGTTTGAAGCTGCAAGGGTCCCAAAGGTCATCTCATTTCACAGATGCGTGAAAAGTGTTTTAATCACTTTTAGAGAATGAACTATGTAAATTCACATGGCGCCCAGCGTCATGGTATAATGGAAGGAGGGTTGGATTGAAAGACATGGAATCACAGGATCATAGATTTAGAAAAGGAACTAAGTCTTAGAGGTCATCTGGTTCAAGCTTCCATTACACAGATGAGCAAACTGAAAGCCAGGAAGATTAAATAACACGCTATAGGTCTCATAGGTAGTTACAAAGACAGTACTTGAACCCAGGACCTCTGACTCTTTCCATTGTACTACACTGCCTCACCGGTCTGACATCCTTTAATGGTCTTTTCTTTCACATTATTGTAGTAAATGCATAAACTGTTTTTTTTAATTCTACTTAACTTAATGCTGTCCCTATTCATACAAGTCTTTTGAGTTTCTCTGAATTCTTCCTATTCAAAGTCGTTGGTTTGTTTTTTAGTGGTATAATAATATTCCATTCCATTCACATCCCATAGTTTGTCCAGCTGATTTCCAAGCTCCCACTTTGCTTCCCAATTTTTTTCTCTTTCCATAAAAAGGGCAGCTATAATTGTGTATATGTTACAGTACCTGGAAAAAAAGGATCTTTAGCACCTCTGAACTCAACCTGACTCCTAGCTCACAAAATGTCTGAGTATCTCTCTCTGTCTCTCTCCTCTCCCTTTCGCATTCTCTGTCTGTAGGTGACGTTGACTAAAGATGAATGAATACAAATCTGTCAGCAGTGAAGTCTGAAGCAAAGGCCTGCTTCTCCAATCTTCAGTCTTGATGGCGGGGTGAGAAGAGTGATGGAGGAAATATTTGGGACAGTTGAGAGACAAGGTTCTGCCTTTGCAGATGTTTCTGTAGTTTTCACGAAGAAAAAAAAAATTGGAATTCACCAACCGAATAAATTATACCTATATTAAGTATGCCAATTGTGAATGGTTTTATTTATCTGCAGATGGTTAATGGGTTCCTCTTCCCCTGAACTGTGCACAAATCACATAAAAAAGATCTTGCACTGGGCTCTCCAGCATAATAAGGCCCTATTGTTTAGCTGTGAAACCCGTCCTAACTCTTCTTTCCCCTTAGCATCAGACCCCCCACTCTTGTGCTTTGCTCAGTACTGGTGGCCAGCTATTGGGAAATAGACAGCAATAATACTAATGGAAACTTCCTGGTTATTTCGTCACATTTCAGCCATTGCCTCTTGTGTCCATAACCTCCTGGGCAGCCAGAGGGTCTCATTGATCACCTACCTTCCCTCCCTTAGCTTCACTGAGCTCCTCATGTAATTACAGAGAAGAGAGATCAGCATATTTACATTTGCTATTCCTGAAAAAAAAAAAAAAAAGAATGAAAAGAGAAAAGAGGAAATAAAGAAAGCAACCCATGTGATTCCTAATGTGATTTCTGGAAGCTGAACTGGCCTAAAGGATTGGCTTTATGTAGCTGAAGAAATTCTACTTATTACTGGCCACTATCATCATGAAGAGGGCATGGACAGGGTCATATTTGCACACTCTGGCCATGGGCTCACAGGGAGCCATATACTGTGACTATAAGTGGCCATTCTTTTCCTAACATGAAAGAAATGTAAACACAGGATTGGTCTAGAAGCCATTTTCTTCTGAATTTTCTAAGCACAATTAAAGGAGGAATTAGAAAAAGAGGAAGGAAAAACAGTCAATAAAATAAATGTTGACTTTCATTTATCGAGCCCTTACTCCTGAGGCTGGCCTCCATCTATCAAGACCTTTTTTCCCCCCTGGGTTGGGGTTAAGGCTGCTGAACATTGAGATGCAGTCATAGTTTCAGAGATTGACCTCTCCTATAGCTCTGAAACAGATCCTGCTTCTGGGTGGTCGCAAATGCCTTTCCTGGCCATAGATAAATAATTATAGTTCACATTTTCATAGCATTTTAAGGTGTACAAAGCACTTACTTCACCACAACCCTGTGAGGTGGATAGTGTGAGTATTATTATCCCTATTTTACAGATAAGGAAACTGAGGCTTAAAGGAACGAAATGATGAGGCCCAGGATCATACAGATGGTAAGTATCTGAGCTAGGGTTCGAACCCAGAGCTCCTGACTCCAGCACCAGTATTCTCTCCATTATGATATGATTCCTTTGAACATCTCACAAAGAGATCTAGCAATCTGCTATAACTAGAAATCCTATTTGCAAAAGGGCATCCCATTCATCCTGAATGGTGGAGAAATGGGTAGCAAATGTTCTCATCTGAGCATTGCCTCCCTCAGCCCATCCATCACTCAGGCAAGAAAGCAGGAAAAGATGGACCCCGGAAAGAGGAGGCACCCTTCACCTGAGCAACTTGGTGTATTATCTTCTCCTGAGTCTTTTTTTTTCCCATGTGTACAACAGGACTTATAACCAGCTGCTTTTACAGGAAATGCTGTGA
>NW_020954620.1:25778-25863 GCF_900497805.2 Vombatus ursinus | reverse complement strand
TTATCCTGATTGTGTTTCCACAATATTTGAATTGTTTCTTTCTGGCTGTTTGCAATATCTTCTCCTTGACCTGGGAACTCTGGAA
>NW_020954620.1:7175-25584 GCF_900497805.2 Vombatus ursinus | reverse complement strand
CTCATGATCCCAACCAATTACTTGAGTTATAAACTCTTTGTTAAGGTAAGAGTCTGCTTCCCGTGTGAAGAATGTACTGTCCCAAGCTTTGGGGGTTTGGACAGGTGTTTTCAGAGATACTTCTAGGGATCTGTAAATTTTCAGTTCTTCCAAGGTGCTATGATAAGGGGCGAGGTGTTACCTCTCCACCACCACAACAAGCTCCACCACGCCAGCACTCTCCTCATTCCAGGATGCCCCCTCAGAATTGTGAACCAGATCCAAGCATGGGCACAGCAAGAGATTCCTGCCTCAGCACTGGCAAAGAGATCCCTGCAATCCCTCTCTGATCAGCCACTTGATTCCCCCTCAGTCTGTGGACCAGAAGCTCAGGAGGGAGCCACTGCCCCAGAGGCTGGGCTTGACACTTGTGGCTGAGACCTAGCTCCTTCTCTCACTGCAGTCACAGACTTCTCTCACTGTCCTTCTAAGTTGTCTTTGGCATTCATGGGTTGAGTAGTCTGGAAACTGCCACAGCTGCCCGTGATTCAGTCCTCTGAGGCCTGTTTCAGGTTCGCTGCAGCCTGTACGCCCACATTGAGCTGCGCTCCTCTCCCTCCCGGCACGATATACTTTTCTGATCAGCCATCCAGGTTGTCTTGGGTTGGAAATTTGTTTCATTCTATCTTTTTGTGGGTTATGCTGCTTTAGAATTTGTTTAGAGCCATTTTTTTATAGGTATTTGTAGGGGTTTGGGGGAGAACTCAAGCAAGTCACTGCTTTCACTCCAACATCTTGACTCTGCCTCTCCTGGTCTCTCCTTTTCATTTTGGGTGGGATAAAGTCAGGTAAGGAAGGATGATCAGGCTTGAATGGCTTGCTAGCTGCATTGCAGATCTCATTGCATAATCTTTTCCCCAAACCCATCCCTCTGTGGAACTTCACCATTTCTATCAAGGGAATTACCATCTTTTAGTTGTCCAGGTTCCCAACCTAAGTGTCATCTTTGATTCCTTGCCATTATCCACCTCTCATATTCAAACACTTGCCAAATCTTTTTGTTTCTGTCTTCTCAATCAATCAGAGAACATTTATTAAGTTCTTACTATGTGCCAGGCACTGTGCTAAGTGCTTATAAAGAAAAAGGGAAAACAACTGGATGTGAAGGCATGTGCCTTTAATCCCTACTATTGGGGAGGCTGAAGTTGTTGAGTCAGTCTCCTTGCTTCAGATCTCACCTGCCTTAAACCATTATCCATGTACTTGCCACAGTGATTTTTCCTAAAGTTTAGGTCTAACCATGTCACCTCCCCCCATTCAATAACCTCCAGTTGTTTCCTAGTGATTCTATAATTAATAAAACATAGGGAGTTCCAGTTCTGGCCAGAAAATAGAGGATGTGCATCTGGTCTTCTGGCACACCTTTCCTGGAACCCTCATGGCCATGTTCCACCTCTGAAGGCACTGGGGGACTCTACTTGCCTCCGCAGGGAGGTGCCCACCCTGGGTAGAGGTATGTGCATCTTTTGCTACAGTTCCCAGACAATATGATGGGAAGTTCTATGAATTTCATGCTTATACAACCAGCAAAGATGAGTGAATTTCTCCAAAACACTAATAAACATATTCACCTTCATAGAGCTCACTCTGAATTAGTTGGTTATTGGAGACAAGAGTTTAGAGGTATGATGAATAAAATCTTTCATATTTGGAAATATGAAGCCTTAGCCAAGGATAAAGAGTGGCAAGGAAAATATATTTCCCAAAACCTACCACTTATGGTCCAACAGAAGAATGAAATAACTTATCTAGTACCATGGTGCAAAATAGTAAAACCTCTTAAAGAATGAGTCTATGAACTTGTTAAATTTCAGATGAAGCCTGGTGAGCCAATTCTGTGGGATGAACACTTTCAAAGAGCAGTGAATACATATATCCAAGTAGGCTATTTAAAATTGATTGGAGTTTTCCACACAGAATATGAAACACTTAATAGAGTTCATGTGCTTTGGTGGACTGAGACAGCAGACAGTCATGCCCTGGAAGACACAGATCCCATGAAGATACTCGGGTGGTGGCAGCTGTTCAGAAGAGTTGCAACCACCAGAAATCTCATGAAAATATCCTTCTCATTCCAGCACCATTTTCACCGCTAAAGTAATTTTCTGCAGAAATATGAAGATACTTAGTGTCTGCATTATACCAGCAATTTCTAATAAAGTTCCTTAAATTCACCTAACTTCTTATTTTTATTTGACTAAATTAATGAGCTGATTAGCTGTGACAGCCCAGTTCACTGCCTATGAGCAAGGCATGCGACTGGACATGGGGCTAGAAGTTGGCTTCAATCCCTTCACCTCTCCCCTGTCTCTAGTTCCAGGGTCCTTTCAACTGTTCAACACTTGGGGTGTATGGACAAAATCAAAATAGTTACCGGCTTCCAAGAGCTTTACTGTCCTAGTGCTGGTACTGAGAGGGGCATTCTTCAAGTCATCACTGTTTCACTAAATCTTGAGGATCATTTTTTTTCAGTGACATTTCAGTGTCTGATAGACTTACAGAAAAATTTTCCAGTCATCTATTTGTTATATTGTTAACATTACTGCATTAACTTTTTCCTTTTTCTCCTATTGAATGTGTTGTCTTTGTTTGCTTTCCTAGTATATCTTATACTCCAGTGATCTAATCTTATTTGAGTTATGAAACTAGCTATTTATTAGGTGAGAATGTACTTTTCCATGACCAAGATTACAAAAGAAAAAATATTTTTTTCTGCTGTTTCAAACCCATTTCTCTTGAGTACCATTTATTTTTACCTGATAAAGTTTATTTCATAATGGACATATATATATATATATATATATATATATCAGGAAAAAATGTAAGTTTTCTCTCTGTAGAAAAAATGCCAAAGTTGTCTCTGTACATATAAAAACCTATTTTATAACTTGTCAAAAAATACTCTTCATCAAAGTATTCCTATGATACCTCTACATCAGTGGAGTCAAATTCAAATGAAAACAGGGGCCACTAATGCATACATAAGGATCCCTGTGGGATGCATATTAACTTAGAAAACCTCATATTAATATTATCTGTTTTATTGTATTTTATTTGTCAAATATTTCCCAATTATATTTTAATCTCATTCAGGCCTCACTTGCAAGTATTGTGGGCCGATGGGCCACATGTGTGACACCTCTTCTCTACATCACATATGCTCAAAGGTTATACCAGTAAAGCCTGAGTTCTGGCAGGTCCTACCAAATTAGAAAGATTTCAAGCATAGACCTGGCACCAGAGTGTTGGTTATCTGAGGACCAGTCTTACTCATTTCAGGGAGGTTTATCACCAAAAGATACTTTTTTCCCCCTACCATATCAACTAAAAAAAAAAAAAGGAGAGTACACATTGTATTATTTATCAGTGGAGAAAGTACCTACTCCAATGAAAACATTTCTGTAAAAATATGCTGACAATAAGTTACACAAATTTGTTTTTCTTCAAAAAAACATATTACTCTGGTATTTAAGGCCCTTTATAAAGTGGCCCAAACTTACCTTTCCAGCCTTATTATACACTACTTCCTTTCCTGCACTCTGTAGTGCAAGCAAAATGTCTGCTGTTCTTCCACCTCCTAAGAAAATACAGCTAAAATATCTATATGGGAATAGGAAATAAAAGTATGATATCATCCCTTATATAGAACCATGTAAACAAAGAATTTAGGAAAGGTGAGTCTGCTTGCAGGGTCCACCTGATTCTATGAGCAGGTACCCCAAGAACTATTCTATCCATTGCTGGTATTACTTCTTCAGATATGCCATGGAAAGGCTTTGACCAGCACCTCAGGTTCCTGCACTTCATTTTGCAGTAAGGCTCAGTATTTCAGGGACCTGGAGATGAATGAGCTGAATTCTTTGGAGCAGAAGTCAAGGATCATGGGCATATATGGTGGTACCTAGGCCACCCAGTTAAATCCTCTTATTCTTATAGATGCAGAAACTGAGGTCCAGAAAAGGTGTGGCTTGTTTAAGTTCACAGAAGTAGCAGTATGGCTTCAACCCCTTCCCCTCTCCCCTGACTCCAGATCCAGGGTCCTTTCAACTGTACCACACAGTCTATTCTTAACTTTCTTAACCCAGCAATACACTCTATTCTCTGGGGTGAGGAGTGGGGGGAAATGAGAGACAAGAAGGTACTCAGTGTGCTCGGTGCCTGGTGCCCTTGTGTTCAGGAGAGAAAGAGAAATAGTGACAAAGACAGAGACAGAGAGAGAGAGAGAGAGGAGGAGGAGGAGGAGGAAGAGAAAGAGGAGAGAGAGAGGAAAGAGAGAGAGTTGGGGGGGCAGAGGAGAGAGGGAGAGAGAGCTTTCTTTCCATTAAAATACCTTGGACAGCACCTCCACAATTGTGGCAGACACAGAGGCAAAGCTGTCACAGCCACCCATAACACAGCACTACAGATAGCACTTCAACTATACAGAACCATGAATATACTCCTCACACCCTTCACCCTTTGGAACACACCAAAATCTAAACACTGCAGTGAAAGATTTGTTATATCTTAGCACATAGATGGCTATCCCACTTCATCTAAGTACACTCAGTTTATCGATAAATATTCATTAAGCAGATAGTTTTCACATCTCTACATCAAGGACAATTCCTCCCTAACCCCAATCCCAGAACCTTGGACAGAATTTCCCACTTTTTGCACTGCCTTTATTTCAGCACCAAGGTCAGATACTTTTATACTAGGTCCAAGGATTGCTCCTCTGGTTCTTGACTGACTGCACATAGGAAATGTTTTTACTTTCATCACAGAATGATGGAGTTATAGTGCTTCACTCCATCTCATTATTGACACACCCCACCACAGCAACAGGGAAAGTGCCCAAACCCATTACATCTTTGTTAGATGGTTTCTTCCATCCCTAAATGGACATTGAAGACCTGGGACCTGGGACCCAGCACCATGGACAGTATCTCCATTTCCATCAAATATCCTAGATGCTCCTGTTATCTCACAGTATCTGCCTCCTCTAACTCTTCTTCCCCATCCCTCACAGGTAAGCCCAGAAACATGTCCAAAGCCAGGGTTCTTGCTCTTTTTTGTGTTATCAACTCTTCTGGCAGTCTAGAGAAGCCTATGGACTTCTTCTCATAATAATTATTTTAAATGCATAAAATAAAATACATAGGATTTTAAAGTGAACCAATTACATTGGAATAAAGTTATCACAATATTTAAAAAAAGTTCATAAACCCTTCATCTAAAGGGAACGTACATATCAGCTCTGAACACTGGATTAGGCCTTGGTTTTGACATTCCCTGTTTTTCAATCCCTTTCAGCTTTCACATTCTATGTCCTGAATCAGACACTCCAAGTTAGAAGTGATTTCAGAGGCCATTTAGTTCAATAGGAACAAGAAGGAATCTTCTTTTGTGTCATCTTTGACAAGTTACTAGTTAGCTTGTACTTGAAGACCTCCAATGGTAGGAAATTCACTGATTAAATTAAATAATGTATGTACAGTGTTCTTTAAATGATGCATTTGTATATCAATGTGAACTCTCACTGCTGCCATCATCACCACCACCACCACCACTATCTTAAATTCAGAGAGCTCATTCCACTTTTGGATAGCTCTAATTGTTAGCCATTTTTTACTCAGCTTGAGTCGAAATATACTTCTGTCCAGCTATTGTCCACAATTGCCTCTTTCCTTTGCAATATTGGACTTTGCCTCTGGGACACTGGGCTCAGATAGTTGAACTTTCGTCTTGTCTTGCTTAGAACCAGGCTTCTATATCTTGCCACTGCAGAGTAGTTACTTCCCTTTCCAGGTCTCCTTGTGTATTGTTTTCCTCAATTAGAATGTAAGCTCCTTGAGGGTGGGGATTGTATTGTGTGCTTGCACTTGTATTCCTAGTGCTTAGTGCAGTGACTGTCACATAACAAGCACTTAATAAATTCTCTCTCTCTCTCCAACTTATACTCTTTGCTATGACAGTAAATATTTGAAGACAACATATCATCCCATCTCCCAATTGTTTTCTTCTGCAGGCTGAATGTTCCCAATTCCTTTACCAGATCTTCAGAGGTAAGGTCTTGCATCTCCTCATTATCCTGGTCTCCATCCTCTGGATGTTTTGTACTTTCTTAGTGTTTCCTAAAAGGTAGTGCCTAGAACTGAACACAACCCTCCAGATGGGGTCTGATAAGAGTGGAATAAACCAGGATTATTGCCTTGCTAATTCTGGTTGCTATGCTTTTCTTAATGTAGACTGAGATTGCATTAGCTTTTTTTTTTGGCTGCTATGTAACACTGTTGACTAAAATCTTACAGGTTTTTTTTTAAACGTGAACTATTGCCTAAATGTGATAGTTACAGCTTACTTTTGACTGTGTCAATGTATTCCATAATATCTACTGCCTAGTTACTCTGCCTCCTTTAAAATGTATGTGAGGATATGTCTATTATTTAGGATTTTAAGAGCCCTTTCTCTCCTCATTTCACATCACTTGTATGCCACCTGTCCATATTTATTTCCTTTTTCACCTCTGTCTCACATGAAGAGGTGATCCTTCTCCTTACCAAGGCAAATCCCTCCACATGCACATGTGAAACATCCCATCCAGTCTTCTCTAGCAAATTGCCCACTCTATCATCCCCACTCTCTCACTTATTCTCTTCTTATCTACTAGTTGCTTCCCTGCAAACATACTCATCTCCTTCATCCTTAAAGAACTCTCATTTATCTGCCCATACCCTTTGTTATCACCCTAAATCTCTTCTCCCTTTCATGGCTAAACTTGAGAAGGTCATCCACAATCAGTGCCTCCACTTTCTATCCTTTCACTCTCTTAAGTCTCTGTAGTCTGGTTTCCAACCTCATCATTCAACTGAAATTGTTCTCTCTAAAGTTACCAATGATCTCAATTGCTAGATCTTATGACCTTTTCTCAAGCCTCATTATTTATGACCTCTACCTCTTTCTTGTTAATACTATCTTCTCTTCAGGTTTTTATGACACTGCTCTCTCTTCATTCTCCTCCTACCTCTCTGATGGATTTTTCTCATTTTCTTTTGCTAGATCTCCATCCAGATTATTCCAGATAACTGTGGGTGTTCCCCAAGGCTCTGTTCTAGGAACTCTTATCTTTTTCTTCCATACTATTTCACTTGGTGATCTTATCAACTCCCATGGATTCAATCATCTCTGCTATGATCCTCAGATCAATTTATCCCACCTTAACCTCTCTGCTGACCTCCAGTCTTCTATCTTCAACTCCCTATCAGACATCTCAAACTGGATGTCTCATAGACATCTTAAACTCAACATGTCCAAAACTGAATTCATTCTGTGCCCTCCCCCAAGTCCTCCTTTCTTCCTGACACTATCAAAGGTGCCACCATCCTCCAGTCACTCAGGCTCACAATCTAAGTATCATCCTCTACTTTTCACTTTCTCACCCCTTCCCCAATCTCATCTGTTGCCAAGTCTTGTTAATTCTGCCTTCAAATTTCTCATCTAAGTGCCTTTCTCTCCTCTGATACAGTCATTACCCTGGTGCAGGCCCTCATCACCACTTGACTGGAATATTGCAATAGTCTTCTAATTGTTCAGTCAGTCATTTTGGACTCTCTACCTCAAGCCTTAGGCACTTAATAGCTGTGTGACACTGGGCAAGTCACTTAACCTCTGTTTGCCTCAGTTTACTCATCTGTAAAATGGGGATAATAATAGCACCTACCTCCTAGAGTGCTTGTGAGGATCAAATAAGATGATATTTGTAAAGTGCACAGTGCCTGGCACATAGTAAGTGTTTAAATGCTTGTTTCCTTTCCCTATTCCTGAAGTCTATCTGGGGATAGACTACAATCCATCCTCCATTCAACTATCAAACTGATCTTACTAATGTATGTATCTGCCCATATCACCCACTCCCTCACTAAATAAATTCTGGTGTCTTCTTATCACCTCCATGATCAAGTGTAAAACCTTCAGTTGACTTTTAAAACCCTTTACAACCAGATCCCTTCCTATCTTTCCAATCTTCTTACATCCTGCTCCCCTCCACATACTCTGTGTTCAAGGGACACTTGTCTTCTTGCTGTTCCTTGCACATGGCCTTCAGTCTTCTGAGTCTGTGCATTTTCACTGACTGTACCCTACAATTCTCTCTCTCCTCATCTCCACTTCCTGGCTTCAATGCCTTCCTTCAAATCCCAGCTAAAATCCTATTTTCTGTAGGAATTCTTTCCTGATCCCTTTTAATTTTTTTTGTTTGTTTTTGTTTTTTTGGTGAGGCAATTGGGGTTAAGTGACTTGCCCAGGGTCACACAGCTAAGGAGTATTATGTGTCTGAGGCTGGATTTGAACTCAGGTCCCCTTGACTCCAGGGTCGGTGCTCTATCCACTGCACCATCTACCTGCCCTCTGATCCCCTTTAATTTTTAGCACTTTTCCTCTATTGATTATTTCCAATTTATCCTGTATATATCTTGCTTGTACATAGTTGTTTGCATTTTGTCTCTCCCATTAGATTATGAGCTTCTTGAGAGTAGGGACTATTTTTGTCTTTCTTTGTGTCCTCAGTGCTTAGCACTTTGCCTGACACCTAATAGGCATTTAATAGGCATTTGTTGACTTGATTTGTTGAATGTGTTTGTGAATCTCTGTGTGAAAGAGTATGAGCATTACCCACATCCCCTCCACCCCTAGAACTTGGAACAGGTCCATTCTGTCCTCCAAGTGATTAGGATAAGTCAACTCCTGGATTCAGTACACATTGAACCCAGCCACCCAGCTGCAATCTGGCAGTGCTCTCTCCCTACACAAAGCTGGAATATGGAAAACCTGTGGATTCTTTTCTTTTCCATTCTCCACTCACTTCTGGTCCACCCAAGGTGAGATGAGTTCCAGCCTAGCCTCCCCTCTGAGGAATCCATAAGAGGATTAGTTGATCTGAAGAAAAGAACAATTCTTGGACATTTCATACTTGACTTTATATATCTGAAGAACTGCAACATGTAAAAAGGATTCAATTCACTTTGTTTAGCTCCAGAGGGCAGCACTAGTAGGGCTGGGTGGAAGTTACAGGAAGGCAGATTTCAATGCTATAAAAGAAAAACCTTCCTAAAAAGAACTGCCCAAAAGTGAAATGGGTTGTCTCAAAAGGTAGTGAGCTCCGCATAAGTGGAAATGTTGAAACAGAGGCTAGATGCTTATTTGTCAGAGATGTTGCAGAAGGTTTCCAGGCCACGTTAAAGTTAAATTAGATGAAACAGCTTCTGTAGTTTCCTTCTGGCTCTGAAATCTGTGAAGATTTGGATTGAAACTCCTAAGCAAAATAGCTCCATCAGGAGCTTCTATTATCATTTTTGGAGGGGAGATTCTTGGCTCAAAAGGTTGTTCAAAGATAAGCCAATACACCAAGGCTTATTGATTCTACTTACACGACATCTGTTAAACCTATTCCCTCTTTTTTTCTTGCGCAGTCACTATCAGATCTTATTACTAACTGCTTGGACTATTGAAACAGCTTCCTTTTAGGTTCTTCCTGTCTTCACTCTCCCCCAAATCTATCCAGTAAATTGCTACAGAATAATCTGTTTTATACATAAATTTGGTCATATCACTCCTTTTCTCAAAAAATAACCAAAGACTCCTCGTTGGCAACTGAGTGAAGTTGTCATTCTACAATTTAGAAGGGCTTCTACACTCTGCTACTGCTTTGGCTTTCCAGAATTACCTTATACTGCTCCCTTCTATGTACTGTCCCCTTTAGCTAAATTAGACATTTTTCTTCTCTCATGTCTCCACTCCCCTCCAGTCTGTCTTGGACTCTTCCTCCCCTATGCCTTTCCTCATCCTTGGAATGTCCTTTCTTCTACTTGTTGCCTGGCAAACTCTTAACCACTTCTTAAAGCCCAGTTCAACTACCCTCTTCTCCAGAAAGTCTTTCTTCATCACTCCAATTAGTAACTACTTTTATCTGCAGACTTTGCATTTTACTCTGTGATACACTTATTATGTAATATTGTCTGTTATAGCTAACTCAAATGAGATAATGTATGTAATATGCTCTATAAATCTTAAAGTGCCATATAAATGCTAGCTATTCTTGTTGGTTATTATCTATGTTTGTATCTTATTTCCACCCCCTGCAAATCCCCTGCTCTGTGAGCTCCGAGATGACAGAGATCATACCCCACTCTCCCCAAAACCTGAATTTCCCTTGATACCTAGTACTGTGCTCTATACACAACAAGTGATTTGTTTAAACAAATGACTGTTTATTTAAATTTATAGTCCTTCCATGTCAGAAAGTCTTTAGGATCCTGTTCTTTTAATGGCAATCTTGCTAATTAACTTATTTCTACCTCCAAAAAGGTAAAGATAAGGAAAGCTGTTGACTGAAGACAGAACTTTATTATCCCCTAAACATCAAAGGACTTAGAACTCATTAAATCCAGTGTCCAATGTGAAAAACCAGTATCTACCAGGATTTCTCCTTCCTCTTACAACATGGGCTAAGCTAGTTTTTTTCCTGAAAGGTGATGAAGGTATCTCTGAGACTTAATTGGCTCATGGGGCCAAGGCCCAAGCCTCCTTTGACAGCTTCCTGGGAACTTTGGGTCATATTGATCACCTAAGGGCACTAAAAGGGCACCCAGATGGAGTCTGGGCTCTTCAGATTTGGCAAATGTCCCAAGACTATGCAAATCACTACATCCTACCCTGCTGATGAGACCAGTTACATGTGGAAATTGTGTGTGTGTGTGTGTGTGTGTGTGTGTGTGTGTACACAGGTCTACCCAAACTTAGTGCTACAGTATCCTTGTTGAATATCCTTTCTATGCTATGACTAAGTAAATCTCCTTTTCATTAACTGTTGAATGATCCATAAGTATATTCCAACATAGAACTTGAAGGAACAGGACCTGAGTCAGGCCTGCCCTTAACATTCTAATTTTATCATTGAGGAAACTGAGGCCTAAGAAAGGGAAGTGACTTTCCTAAGGCCACAGACCTAATAAATTGTAGATTAAGGACTCAAACCCAGTTCTCCTATTTCCAAGTTCAACCCTTTCCCTCTATGCCATTCTGCACATGATTACAATTCTAGAGGACCCAGAGACACCACTTTACCTCTCAGGACTATTGCAACAATCCAGGTTGCCTTGAGGGGTTGAGATGGCAGGTGCCCAGGAGAGTACTGGAGGGAGGGCAGGAATAGAATCAGAGATATACAACTAGAAGGGACTTCAGCTGACAAATGTCCAAACCCTTCATTTTATAGATGAGAAAACAGAGGTCCAAAGAGGCCTGGCAATTTGCCCAAGGTCAAACAAGTCATAAGTATCAGAGCAGAATGTGAACATAGGTTTCCTAACTCCCAATCCAGCATTCTTTCCCCTGTAAAACTGGGGAGGGGGCAGGAGGAAGAGAGAGACAGAGAAGACAGAAAGAGAGGAAGAGGAGCAGGAGGAGGGGGAAGAGGAGGAAGAGGAGGAGAGAAAGAGAGAGAGACAGAGAGAGAGAGAGAAATCTATCCCTCCAAGGGATCTCAGAACCTTCCCTCAGGGAAATCCAAGTCCAAACAGTGTCTAATATACATGATCTTCACATGATCTCCCTCCCCCAAGACAGGACTGGGGGGGGGGTCAAGGCAGTAGAGTTTACATGAGGGCCCTTGTTGCTCGGAGTGACCACCTGCTGAAATTTCCTTGAAGTCAGCATCAGAAATGAAAATGCTAGATGGAAGTAAGGGGCCCCAGCAAAAGGAGCAGGGTTGTCTTTGGTTTTTCTTTCAGTTTCTGAGTACAGTGACTTTGAAAAATACTGGACTTTACTCAGCTGCACCAAGTAATAATAGCTAACATTTATATTTCATGGTAAGGTTTGCAAAGCACTTTACATGTGTTGTATGGGGCATCTAGGTGACCCAGTGGAGAGCACTGGCCTGGAGTCAGGAAGACCTGAATACAAATTTGGCTTCAGACATTTCCTAGCTGTGTGACCCTGGACAAGTCACTTAGCCTCTATTTACCTCAGTTTCCTCATCTGTAAAATGGGGATAATAATAGCACATACCTCCCAGAGTTGTTGTGAGAATCAAATGAGATATTTGTAAAATGCTTATCACAGTGTCTGGCACATAGTAAGTACTATATAAATATTAGCTATTATCAGTGTCATTATTATCTCATTTGATCCTCACAACAACATTGTGAGGTATACCCATTTTATAGATGGACAAATGGAAGGGGTAAGATGACATAGTTACTTCAGCTAGGCAGGGTCAAAGCCAAAAATAGAACTCAGCTCCCTTCATTTCAGGTCCAGACCTTCCTGTTGCCTCCCTGGAAAAGGGAGTTTATCTGTCCCAGGAAAGGACAGTGGGGGATTGGAACTCCTTATTGGACTGCTTGGTTCTCAGAGGGAAACCAACAAAGTCAGATGGCTATGAACAGATTCAATAGAAATCTCCACAAACTTCAGAGCCAAAACGGAACTCCAGGGGCCATCTCAACTAGTCTAACCTTAACCTGACCTGGACGCTCTTCTGTAACACCCCTGACAAATGGTTATCTAGACATTACTTGAACACTTTGACCTATGGGGAGCTCACTACCGTATGAGGAAACCCATTTCTCTTTTGGGCAGCTCTCATTTTTTAGAAAGGTTTTCCTTTCACGGAGCTAAAATCTGCCTTCCTGCAAATTCCATCCAGCCCTACTCTAGGGCTAAAGTGCCTACTAGTGCTGCCCTCTGGAGCAAAACAGAAAAATGGAATCTCTCTTCAAATATGTAAAGTCAGGTACAAAATCCCAGGTGTTTTCTTCTTCAGATCTTTCAACTGATCTGAATATCCTCCTAGACAGGGGTTTTTAATCTGGGGGTGGTGGACTTGCCTTTTAAATAGGATTTTGATAGCTGTCATTCATTATAATTGGTTTCCTTTGTAATTGCATGTATTTTATTTTATGCATTTAAAGAGCAGGGGTCCCTAAGGATCCCCAGACCGCCAGAGGGGTCTGTAACACACAAAAAGGGGAAGAACTCCTGGGCTTGAGAGCAACCTAGAAGCTCCCTCACAGACAGGAATCCCAGAATTACAACATGAGAGGTCACATGGTCCATCCACTACGCAAACCTCTCTAGATTATGTTCCTCAGGTGACTCCCTGGCCTTGGCCTCCACAGGCTGCCTGCTTACCTCTTGACAAAGCTCCCACCACTTGTGCACAGTTCAAATTGACTCCTCTTTGGCACTCGATGCCCTGTGTAACCTAGCCCCTTCCTACCTTTCCAGTCTTCTTCCATCTTACTCCCTGACACATTCTCTTTGGTACAGTGACGCTGGCCTCCCAGCTGTTTCACAAACAAGTTCCTCCTTTCTCAGCTCCAGGCTTTTTCTCTGTCTAGATCGCTCTTCCTCCACCATTCCAACTACTGACCCTGGCTTCCTTGAAGTCCCGACTAAAATTCCATTATCTAAAGGGAGCTTTCCACAAACCCTACTAATCTCAATGCCTTCCCTCTGTTGATTATTTCCTATTTATGCTGTATATAGCTTATTTGTATGTATTCGTTTGTTTTTTCTCTCCCCCATTTGACTGAGCCCTTTGAGGGCAGAGACTGTCTTTTGCTTCTTTTTGTATCCCTGGTACTTATCAGAGTATCTGGCACATTAAATGTTTCTTGACTGACTATTATTGACTGAGAAAGATTTTCCTTACACAGAGCCAAGCCATTTGGCTCCCTGTTGTTTCTTCTCAATGGTTCTAGGTCTATCCTCTGCAGCCAAGCAGAAGGTCTAACCTTTCACCTGAGACCTTCAGAAACATGAAGAGAGCAAAAATATCTGCCCATGAGTCTTCTCTTTTTTCAGTTTAAACACCCCCAGTTCCTTCAACTGATTCTTATATCATTAGGGCCCCTCATTACCCATGGTCCCCACATCCTCCCTGGCTCAGCTCAGGGAAAGTGAAGGGGAGGTTAAGAGCACATGAAGCTGCAGCAGCATCCAAGGCCAATAGTGGTGGGTTGTGGGACTGGGGGTAGGGGAAAATGGACCAAAGAACTGGAGGCTGTAGGAAGGAGGAGTGAATAGACCAGGGATGATTGGTGGTAGGGTTGGAAGGTGTGGCAACTGTTCCTTTCATCTGGGTCTTCATGGGGAAAAGGGACTAGACTTGTTCTTGTTGGTCCTAAAGGGCAGATTTGGAAACAATGAGGGGAAGTTCTAGAGGCAGATTTAGGATCAATATCATAAAACATTTCTTAACAGTTAGTGTTGTACAAAACTGAATGGGTTGCTTTGGAAGGTAACTTCTCTACACAAAAGTTGTATGATTAATAAGTCAGGGATGTTCAACTCAACAAACATCTAGTAAGCACCTACTATGTGCAAGGCATTTTTGGTACTGGGATACAAAGGCAAAATGAAACAAGTGCTGCCCTCAAGGACATTATTTTCTTTTTAAAAAATAATAGTTTATTCCCCCCCCAGTTACATGTAAAGACAATTTTTAACATTCATTTAAAAAATTTGATTGTAGGTGTTTCACTCCTTCCCTTACCCCACCCATCCCTGAGACAGTAAACAATTTGATATAGGTAATAATGTGTTTAATTGTGCAAAGTGTATTACCATATTAGTTCTGTTGTGAAAGAAAATACAGACTCAAAGGAAAAAAAACAAGAAAAAATACAGAAAGTGAAAAATAATATGCTTTGACTTGCATTCAGACTCCATCCACTCTGGAGGTGGATAGCATTTTTCATCATGAGTCCTTTGGAATTGTCTTGGATCATTGTATTGCTGAGAATAGCTAAGTTATTCACAGTCTGTCATTGTATAGTGTTGCCATTACTGTGTACAGTGTTCTCCTGGTTTTGCTCATTTCACTTTATATCAGTTTATGTAAATATTTTCAGGTTTTTCTGAAATCTACCAATTTATCCTTTTTTTATAGCACAGTAACATTCCATTACAATCACATACTACAATTTGTTCAGCCATTCTCCAATTGCTGGGCATCTTCCTCAATTTCTTTGCCACCACAAAAGAGTTGCTATAAATATTTTTGTACAAATAGATCCTTTCCTCCCTTTAAAAAAATCTCATTTGGATATAGACCTAGCAGTGGTGTTTCTGGATTGCACAACTTCATAGCCTTTTGAGTATTGGGAGCTTATGTTCAAATGGGGAGATACAACATGTAAAAAATAAGTAAAAAGTGTATGCGAAGTAATTCAAAGTACTTTCAAGAGGAAGAGAGTGTTAGCAATTGGGGGATCAGGAAAGGTCTCAAGGAGTTAGCTGTACTCTGAAGCACGCTAGGGATTCTATGAGATGGAGATGATAAGGGAGTTTTGTAGAGGAGTATCCTACTGGCTTGGACTTGATCTTTGAAGTCTTTTACAACTCTGACATTGAGTTTATGACTAAGGGTGGGAGGTCAGAGGACTGAGAATGGATGGATTGGGGGCAAAAGTCCTCCTGGATCTGAGTCATGTTCCAAGCTTTGAAATCCCTGCGGCTCCCAAAGGCTGACTGACAGCAGTGTCATAGGGTGAAAGCATGGGAGTGCCTGATGAGGCTGGAACTCGGAAGAGGTTCTAGGTGCAGAACTGGGGTCCTCAGAGCTCTGTTTCAGATACCCCTCCTAGAAGTCCAGGTTTTATGGCCCAAGGGGACTCTTACAGATGAATTTGTATTTTAATTCACAATTCTCATCATTCCAGGAAGCAAGAGACTCTATCTTTATCTCTACACAGTCTTCTTTCCCCTGGTAATTGGTGGGTTGTCCTGGTATCCAGAACCTAGATGATGGGTGGTAGACAGGAAATCATTCCAGAGATTGAGATTAATGAACTCTTTCAATATCTGGCTGGAAATCTTATTGTTTTGTTAGAGGAACTTGATTTCTGTCTTCTAGTGTTTGAAGTTCTTAATGTGGACAAGGGATTCAATTTGTTTTGCTTGACCTCATATGATAGAACAAGGAGCAGTAGGTAGAAGTAGGTGGCATAGTGGATAGAGCACTTAACTTGGAATCAAGAAGACCTGAGTTTAAATCCAGCCTCAGACACTTATTGGCTGTGTGATCCTGGGCAAGTCACAATCTCTGTCAGCCTATCTCTTCATCTGTAAAATGCGGATAATAATAGCACCCATCTGACAGGGTCAAATTTGATAGCCTGTGTAAATTGCTTTGTAAGACTTGAAGCATTAAATAGATGTTAGCTGTTATTATTATGAAGGACAAATCTCTTAACAAAAAGAGTGGCCCCAGGATGGGATGGATCACCTCTAGAAAAAGTGAGTTCCCTGTCATTGGGAATCTTTAAATGGAAAATAGATCACTACTTATTAGGGTTGTTGTAGAGGCAATTGCTAGTCATGGACAATGGATTCATTGACCTCTGAGATTCCTTCCAACTCATTTTGTAATTCTAAGATGCCTAGAGAAGACCTGAGGAGTTAACACAAGCTAGCCAGGGAAGGCAGAAATTGGAACTGCAGTGGATTGATAGAATCCTAGGAGCAGAAGGGTTAGAGCTGGGAGGGAGCTTAAATATCCTCTAATCCAACCCTTTCATTTTACAGATTGGGGAATTTGATGCCCAGGAAAGAAACATGACTTGTCTAAAGTCACACCAGCTCATGTTTTGGATTCAAATGCAGATCCTCTGATTCCAAATCTGGTTATACTTGCCACTTGGGCCAGAATCATGGCCAGAGATAGCAGTCAAGCTTCAAACACTGAGCTGAGCAGCCACTAGGACAGCTGATGTGTGTGTGTGTGTGTGTGTGTGTGTGTGTGTGTATGTATGTGTGTATGTGGCCATTCTCACCTGAGCTGAACTGTCATTATTGGAGTATCAGAACTGTATGCTGTGGGGGATAATTGCTTGCCCAATCTTGCTGTTGCCACCTTATAACATCTCCAGTATCTTCCTCCTTCTCTCCATTCACACAGCTGTCACCCTGGGGTTGGCCCTCATTACCCATCCCTAGACTATTGCAGCAGCCTCTTAACTACTGTCCCTGACTCAAGCTTCTCCTATGCACTGCTGCCAAAGTCACTTGCCTTATGTCCAGATCTTACTATATGACTCTGATACTCAGCCAAGGCTAGTGGTTTCCTATTTCCCCTGTTGTTGTTGAGTAGTTTAAGTAGCGTCCAACTCTTTGTGACCTCATTTGATGTTTTCATGGAAAATATACTGGAGTGGTTTGCCATTTCCTTCTTCAGCTCATTTTGCAGATGAGGAAACTGAGGCAAACAGGGTTAAGTGACTTGCCCAGGGTCATACAGCTAATAAGTGTCTGAGGCCAGATTTGAACCCATAAGGATGAGTCTTCCTAATTCCAGGCCCTGGCACTCTATCCACTACACCACCTAGCTGCCCTTATTTCCCCTAGGATCAATTATAATTTCTCTGTTTAGCTTCTAAGGTTCATCACAACAGGGCTCCAACTAACCTTTTTAGCCTTATTGGATATTACTCATCCCTTCCATAATCTTTGATCTGGCCAAAATGGCCTTTTCTCTGATCCTCCTTTATGACATTCCATCTCCTATCTCTATGCCTTTTAAACTGGCTATTCTTATGCCTGGAATGCACTTCCTCCTTACCTCTGGCTCATTGAGCTCTTTTCTTCCTTCAAGAGGCAGCCCAGGCTCTATATTCTGCATGAAGCTTTTCTCCAACTTCCTTCTAAACTACCTTGTATTTAACCTCTTTATATATATTTGTGTTTGTTAACTTTATATTTATGCTATATGTGTGTGCGTGTGTGTGTATACACACACACGCACACACACATACACACGCATATAAATATGTACTTGTCTCTGCCCCCATCCATGAAAATATAAGTTCCTTTTGAGTAGGGATTGTTTCTTTCTTTATATTTGAATCCTCAGCCCCTAGCACATTGTCTGGAATGTGGCAGGTACTTAATAAATGCTTGTTGATTGATTGGTTATTGATGAGGAAGAGTTAAGCCTACTGTTACCAGTTAGTAGATTGGCCATTTTTGTGGCAGGCTTGGATGCTGGTGGAGACCCAGGGAGATTTAGACCCAGGAAAGCCTACAGAGTCCAGGGATCCCACGGCTGAATTGTTGGGTTTCCTCTAAGTCTTCCCTTTGGTTTGTTTTTCTTATCCTTGGCAAGGTGGCTAAGGGAGCTATGTGTGTTTCTGTATCCCCCTGGAGAGAACAGCTGTGGGTGTTTTTGGTGCCTCCCCAGTGCCCTCAGGTTAAACTTCCAGGAAGGACTAGGTATGTCTGTGATGTAATGTTAACTCTTTCTGAAACAGTTGAGGGCTGTGTCTCTCAGATGTGACGGTCTGAGACTCTGCCCCATCAATGTTGGAGAATGTTTGAGAGCCTCAGA
>NW_020954620.1:2599-7148 GCF_900497805.2 Vombatus ursinus | reverse complement strand
ACACACACACACACACACACACACACACACACACACACACAATGACATAACCAGCCATTGTTACAGTCAGAAATGGATTCCAACACCCCTCATTACCTCTGAGGTGTTCTTAGGGGGTAGGAGTGGGGTAAGTCCCTGGAATCTCAGTATAGTTGACTAGAGAATGAAGGACCGGGGAGAACCAGAAATGCTAGACTCACCCTTTGCTCTGGACTGCATCATAAATAGTCCCATCCTCCCAGGTCCAGGTGTCTTCTGTGTGTCTGTCATTGAGCCCAATCCAATGTCTCTCTCCCTTCAATGTCTTGTAAAGAAATTCCTTCAGAACAATTTGACAGAAAATGTGCTATTAATATGTGCATGCATGTATGTGTGTTTATTTGTTGGCCAACTGTGTTAGTCTCTGAGTATTCCCAGTGGTGACTGTGAGGAAGGGAGTGGTGGTGAGCTGATGGGACATAGTATTCTCCTACCTAGGGCTGACATCACTTATGGCTGCTGCCCCTGCCACAGAACAAGGAAAAACACTATGACAGAAGTGAGGATGAGAAGGGCAGAGATTGAGCTGATCCTCTGAGGTGGGGCACTGTGGACCCCAGGTAAATGTCCCCTCCTGTGGACAGGAGTCTGTTTCTCTGCCCTGTACCAGGATTGGGGAGTTCCTAGGCATTATAAAATCATTTGTCCTGGTCCCTCACCTAACACCCAGGCCACAAAGTATGAGGGTACACCTACCTGTTCTCCCACAGAAGTCACAGATGCCAGGTGGGAATTCTGGGATACACAGAATTTTTCAGCTTCCTCCCAGGACTTGATATCATAGGAGAAGTAGTAGAGATTCCCACTGTAAATTTTCCAGGTTAGGGAGTCTCTCTTCATGAGAATCTCTTGGGAGAAGGAGGACAGAAGAGAGAAGTGGATGAATTAACAGAGAGAGGCCAAGAAGTTCACAGGATTTCAAGCTGGAAGAGACTTTAGGGCTCTTTGGAGTGTAAAAATATACTACAGTGTGAGAAATCTTCAGGTACCATATTGGTATTAATATAGGTAGCATTCCCACCCCTACCTCAGCCTAGTTTATATGAAACCTGAGTGCTGTCCATTATGATCAGTACTATTTTTCCCATTATATACTTCTAGGGCATAACAGCTTCCTCTCCTTATGAAAGAAAATAGCCAAGGAGTTTCCCGTTCTGATGACTAAGTGGGTCAGTTCCTCACTGAAACTGAAACTTCTGATCCATAAGCTAAAAGAGAGTAGTCAGAGCCCACTTCTCATTTGGAAGAAAAACCATGAAATGCTCATATGAGGGCTTCAGTTGAAAACCACAAGCTGGTAGAAGAGGGAAGCCCTGCAACCACATATCCAGCAGGTCAGTGCCTACTAGCACCAAGAAATGGGTCACCGGTGCTAGTGATACACAGCAGTTACCATGAGATCTCTGGAGCAATGCCGGTTAGGCACGATTTGTAGCAGGTTCAAGCAGAAACAAGATGCGTCATCAGGAGATATGAGTGCCCCTAAATTGTCATAAGTGTGAGTTGCTTGTACACAAATGGACTTTAGATACATATATTCCCTGTGGGTATATCCCTTTATGTATATTCCCTAAATAAATTTGCTATTTCCATGGATGGTTTGTATATTTGTAGGAGGTATGCTTCAGGAGAAATTGTTCTACTGCTGATCTTTCTACTATTTCATTAAAATACCTTTGATTTAAACCAGTTGTATCATCTGGCTGATTAGTAAAAATAAACATATTGGTGGGGGTTCATCAGGTACAGTTTTTGAGTGTATGCAGATATACAAAATATTTTGAACTTGAGGAATCTTGTCTGGGTGGGTAGTCCATGTGCAAGCTGGGGAGACCCAGGTGCTCTATATAATTAAGTAAGAACTTCATTCACATTAAAATGACTTACCTGAGAGAGCATGGGGACACATGCAAAAAGCCATAGTTATTTTGGGGGATGGAAGGAGCTGTAGTAGCAGCAAGGACAATTAAAGGTGAGCACAGACAACTCTGTCTGAGGTTTTCCCACCATAAAAGGGGAGACTCACCATGCTGCTGTCTCAGGACATTGTAGGTGGTATTGACCTTCTCCAAAGAGTCCTTCAGGGTCTTGATTTCCAGGTTCATACTCTTTTTTGCCTGAAAACCTGTAATCACATTCTGAGAGTAGTTGTGTGATGGGAAGAGGAGCCCAAGGGTCAGTCAGGAAAATTCTTGTCTTTGAAGAGAAACAGGATAAAACTAATGACCTAACCCCCTCCTTGACTGGGACTTTAGGAAGGGATGGGGATATGATTCCTATTTGGAAAAAGACCATACTAGATATGCTCTTGTATCCATATCTCACCAATGGGTGTAACAACCTAATGGATGTGACATTTTTGTGTCACTAGCAGAAATTTGCACAGCCAAGATGAGACCCGGGCTTTGATTTCTGCTCCTTTGAGAAGACTCACTTTCTTCCCCAATACCTAATTCATTAATTGGTTGCACTTGGATAGACAGACTGATTAACCAAGACTGACTTCCTTTAGAAGTCCCTCACTTAGGGCAGCTAGGTGGCACAGTGGATAAAGCTCTGACCTTGGAGTCAGGAGGACTTGAATTCAAATCTAGCTTCAGACACTTGCCACTTACCAGCTGTGTGACCTGGGCAAGTCACTTAACCCCAACTGCCTCACCCAAAAAAAAAAGTCCCTCACTCCAGCTCCCACAGAATGGGCCATGAAAAACTGACATCCTCCCTCTCCCAGGGCCTCTGGGCCTTGTGCCTGCATCACCCACATGGGAAGATGGGAGAATGATAAAAATGATTTGCAGAAACTGAAAGCAGAATTCTTTTGATCAGTCAGTGATCATTCTGCGCACTTGGAACAGAGAGTTGGGGACTAAGTATTGCTTTGCGATACATTGCTTGTATATTCTGATCCATAGTTTCCAAAATACCCTTTTATCCACTATTTAAGACTCAAAGAATGTTAGAGCTAGAAGAAGTCTTAGCATCCAATCTCCCAATTTACAGATGAGGAAACTGAGGCTTAGAAAGGAAAGAGACATCTCCAAGGTCATAGTACTAGTGAAAGGGGAGAAATGAAATTGGGACCTGGGTCTTCTGGCTTCAAGGACAAGGCTCTTTCTATTACTTCAAGTAGGGGCTGAACAAAACAACCTCCAAGTTCCCTTCATGCTCTGAGATTCTATGACTAATCCTCACAAGAGCCCTAGGAAGGAGACATGGAGGGATGGAAGGATAGATGAAAATGACCATGATCTCATTTTACAGAGGAGTGAATGGGTCCAGAGAAGGGAAGGTCACTCAGCACATTAGTGACAGGGCCTACATTTTCCCACCACACCTAAGTAGAAGGATAGGGTGAGAGGAGGGTGAAGAGGAATGAACTTCGCAAAGTTCAGGACTCTGTTGACAATTCTGGTGTGAGGATGATGAAGAGACAAGTTAGGAAAGCCTAGAACAGGGAAGGGAGGTTGAGGGGTATGTGGTGGTCCTCAATGCACAAGCAATGTGGAGACCTCTGAGCTAAAGAGATTAGGTGATTTATCCAGGGTCATGCAACCAGGAAGGGTGAGATTCAGGATTCGAACCCAGGTGTCCTAATTCCATGCTCAGGGTTCTTTCAATGTTACCATGATGTCTTGTAGGACTTAGAGCTGGAGGGGACCTTGCAGATCCTTTAGTCCAGCCCTCTCAATATCTCTTTGGGGCTAAGTTTTCTTATCTTTCCAGCGGTGACATGGTGTGCATGTGTGAGAGATGTGAGAGACAAAGAGATGAAGACAGACAGAAAAAGACACAAGGAGACAGAGACAGAGACAGACAGACGGAGTTTCTTGATTCTGCATCCTGAGTCCCTAGGTGTGGGTCTCCCCTCCATCCCTTACCTGCACCAGTCAAGAATGATGCCCAGTGAGGGGGCAGAGCCAAGATAGCAGAGTGAAAGCAGTGACTTGCTTGAGCTCTCCCCTAAATCCCTCCAAAACCTGAAAAAGATGGTTCTAAACAAATTCTAAAGCAGCAGGACCCACAAAAAGACAGAGTGAAACACATTTCCAGCCCAAGACAACCTGGATGGTTGATCTGAAAGGTATATTGCTCCAGGTGGGGAGAGGAGCACAGTGCGGCATGGGTGCACAGGCCACAGCGACCCTAGAGGAGGCCTCACAGGACTGAATCGCAGGCAGCTGTTATGGTTTCCATACTTCTCAACCCATGAAAGCCTAAGACAACTTAGAAGGTCAGTGGGAAAAGTCTGTGACTATGGTGAGAGGTAGAAGCTAGGTCTCAGCCATCCCCTGGGGCAGTGGCTGCCTCCTGAGCTTCTGGCCCACAGACTGAGGGGGAATCGAGTGGCTGATCAGAGAGGGATTGCAGGGATCTCTTTGCCAGTGCTGAGGCAGGAATCTCTTGCTTTGCCTGTGCTTGGATCTGGGTCACAGTTCTGAGGGGTAGTCCTGGGGAGAGGAGTGCTGGCGTGGTGGAGCTTGTTGTGGTGGTGGAGAGGAAACACCTCGCT
>NW_020954620.1:0-2534 GCF_900497805.2 Vombatus ursinus | reverse complement strand
CCTTATCATACCGCCTTGGAAGAACTGAAAATTTACAGGTCCCTAGAAGTACCTCTGAAAAACAGCTGTATAAACCCCTGAAGCGTGGGACAGTACATTCTCCACATTGGAAGCAGACTCTTACCTTAATAAAGAGTTTAAAACTCAAGTAATTGGCTGGGATCATGAGTAAGCAGCGCAAAAAGAGTCAGACTATATTATCTTACCTTGGTGACAAAGAAGATCAAAACATACAACCAGAAGAACACAATAAAGTTAAAGCTCCTACATCCAAAACCTCCAAGAAAAATATGAATCAGTCCCAGGCCTTGGAAGAGCTCAAAAGGGATTTTGAGAAGCAGGTAAGAGAAGTAGAGGAAAAACTGAGAGTTTTGCAAGAAAATCATGAAAAACAAGTCAATAGCTTGCTAAAGGAGACCCCAAAAAATACTGAAGAAAGTAACACCTTAAAAAATAGCCTAACCCAAATGACAAAAGAGGTCCAAAAAGCCAATGAGGAGAAGAATACCCTAAAAAGCCAAATTGGCCAAATGGAAAAGGAAGTCCAAAAGCTTACTGAAGAAAATACTTCCTTAAAAATTAGAATAGAGTAATTGGAAGCTAGTGACTTTATGAGAAATCAAGACACTGTATAACAAATCCAAAAGAATGAAAAATTAGAAAACAATGTGAAATATCTCATTTGAAAAACAACTGACCTGGAAAATAGATCCAGGAGAGAGAATTTAAAAATTATTGGACTATCTGAAAGCCATGATCAAAAAAAGAGCCTAGACATCATCTTTCAAGAAATTATCGAAGAAAATTGCCCTGATATTTTAGGACCAGAAGGCAAAATAGAAATTGAAAGAATCCACCAATCTCCTCCTGAAAAAGATCCCCAAAGGAAAACTCCTAGGAATATTGTAGCCAAATTCCAGAGTTCCCAGGTCAAGGAGAAAATATTACAGGCAGCCAGAAAGAAACAATTCAAGTATTATGGAAACACAATCAGGATAACACAAGATTTAGCAGCTTCTACATTAAGGGACCACAAGGCATGGAATATAATATTCTGGAGGGCAAAAGAGATAGGACTACAACCAAGAATCACCTACCCAGCAAAACTGAGTATAATCCTGCAGGAGAAAAAATGGTCATTCAGTGAAATAGAGGACTTTCAAAAGTTCCTGATGAAAAGACCAGAGCTGAATAGAAAATTTGACTTTCAAAGACAAGACTCAAGTGGAACATGAAGAGGTAAACAGGAAAGAGAAATCATAAGAGACTTATTAAGGTTGAACTGTTTACATTCCCGCATGGAAAGATGATATTTGTAACTCGTGAGACCTTTGTCAGTATTAGGGTAGTTGGAGGGAAAGAAGTATATGTATGTATATAGATAGATAGATAGATAGATAGATAGATAGATAGATAGAGAGCACAGGGTGAGTTGATCTGGAGAATAAAATTAAGGGGTGAGAGAGGATTATACTAGGAGGAGGAGAAAGGGAGAGGTAGTATGGGGTTAATTATCTCACAAAAAACAGAAAAGAAAAGGCTCTTACAGTAGAGGGGAAACAGGGAAAGGTGAGAGGGAATGAGTGAATCTTATTCTCATAGGATATGACTTAAGGAGGGAATAACACACACACTCAATTGGGTATGGAAATCTGTCTTACTCTACAGGAAAATGGGAGGGGAAGGGAACAAGAGAGTAGGGGGATGATAGAGAGGAGAGAAGATTGGGAAAGGGGGTAATCAGAAACAAATACTTCTGAGGAGGGACAGGGTCAAAAGAAAGAATAGAACAAATAGAGGGGGGAAGGATAGGATTAAGGGAAATAGAGTTAGTTTTTCACAGCATGTCTACTATGGAAGTGTTTTGCATAACTGCACATGTATAACCTATATTGAGTTGCTTGCCTTTTCAATGAAGGTGGGTGGGGAGAGAGGAAGGAAGAAAATTTGGAACCCAAAGTTTTAAAAACACATGTTTAAAAAAAAGTTTTCACAGGCAACTGGGAAATAAGAAATACAGGAAATGGGGTACAGAAGTCTATCCTGCCCTACACGAAAATAGAAGGGGAAGAGGATAAGAGAAGTGGGGGAGAGCTAGAAGGGTAGGCAGACTAGGGGAAAGGGTATTCAGAATGCATGCCATCTTGGGATGGGGGGAAGGGGTGAGATGGGGTGAAAATTTGGAACTCAAAATCTTGTGGAAGTAAATGTTGAAAACTAAAAATAAATAAATTTGTTAAAAAAAAAGAATATAGTCTACAAAAAAAATCACATTTTTTGGCTAGGGGGAAGGAAAAAAGGAAAAAAAGACATTTACGTGATAATGTTGCATATTTGAAAGAAATAGCAAGCTGTGTATAGTAGATTTGCAGTTTCATGAACAGTTATCTTTTTTTTATTGTACCATATTATGGAACTGCTTGTTTAATTCCATAAATTAAAAATCAAATAAAAATTTAAGAATAAAAATGATATAAAGGAATGTTAAAAAAAAAAAAAAAGAATGATGCCCAACCAAGGCCCAGGTCAAGTTC